>NW_026725993.1:0-226043 GCF_029784015.1 Lycium ferocissimum
CTAGGCTTATTAATGATGAAATTGTTGGAGTTTATGCTAGATTAAGATGTATCTAGGGTTGTTAATCATATATTTTCCGTTATTAGTGTTGAATTCTTTAATCTAAGAGTTAGGGTTTATACCCAAAATTAGGGGTTTTACTTGAAATTCAAAATTAGGTTCATCCTTGAGTTAATTTAGCAATTAGTTGTTGGGTTTTGATCACCTAGTGCTTAATTTGATATTTTACTCCCGAATTTTTCGTTTTGACCTTGTGGGCCCCGTTTCCCCAAATTCTAGGGTTGGATTTGACCTAAATTGAATAATAGCTATATTAGTATCGATCTTCATGATTTCTAATCTAGATTTCGAATATGCCTAGACTTCTTTGATCTTGAGGCTCAGTGGAAGGGAAAAGCGACGAAGTGATTGTTGGTGTTTGTTGTTCGGCCATCCAGGTAGGTTATGGCTTACCCTTGGTGAGACTTCATGTAGCGAGGCATATATTTAGATTATATTATCGGAGAAAGCATGTAAACCTTCGGGTATGAAGTTGGGTTGGATACTGTATTAGGTTGGGCCCTATTGTGTGATTGGGGCTAGCCACCCCGTTGTGTGTAATTGATTTGTCCTATTGACTATGGGCTTGATGCCTCATAGCGATAGTGGATATTAGAGACTATTGAGATATATTGTTCATGACATTGTGGTTCCCCATTTGTTGGCATTTGATTTTGAGGATAGTATTCTATATGACTTGTGTAGTCTTTCATGATATTGTTGGCGTACCCATGTTTGGTACTTGTGCTATTGATCTGATTATTCATGTTGACTCATACATCGCACGCATTTGCGTCTCTTATGATATGTTATTGATACTTGATGATACATTGTGATGAGTTGAGCTCAGTTTGCATGAGAGTGATGTGAGTAGTCCGATATCCGTTGGTTGTCCCGGAATCGTGGATTGTGTGCGAGTGATGTGAGTAGTCCGATGTTCGATGGTTTTCCCGAAATCGTGGATTGTGTGATGCGAGAGTCTGACGTCCGATGATTTTCTCGGAGTCATGGATGAGTGAGTACATGGACTTCGCGGATCCCCCATGGGTTGTGCTACCGGGACGTCGATACTTTCATCCGAAGTACATGTGTACACTGCATTGCATTGCATTGGCATTGTATTTTGACTTATACTGTGGTGATTCGGTGTTGTACTTGTGTTGATTGATTTCGGATTGGATATATATTGAGACTTGGCATACTTGGGTTTAGATGCTTCAACCTAGGTGATGATGGGTACTTGTTTCTGATTGCGTTGACTTATACTTATTGATTTATCTGCCTATCCTGCTTTATTGTTTGAATTATGTTAGCTATGCTTAGTCAGCCGATGATACCTACCGATCTTGCGGTTTTGTCTTGGCCTCGTACACTTACCGTATTCTTTTATGAATGCGAGTTTCAAGTTAGATGCTAACCCATCTCCCGTGGTTGTTTGTCACCATCAGCATAGTTTCTAGTTTCCAGGGTGAGCACGCGACATTCGCTGCCTTGAAGACTCCTCTTGTTTTGTCTTATTTTTCAATTCTGAGACATAGATGGATTTATGTATTATTATATTCCAGACTTGTATATTTTTCATTAGATGCTCTTGTATGGCTTAGACCAAACCCTGGGGGTATTTTCCTTATTTCCGCACTATTCTATTATATATTATTGTGAGGCTTACGTAATTATTCTCTTCTGCATGATTTATTTATTTACTTATGTCTTTATTTTCGTTGGGTTGAGGGTTCGCTTACCGAGGTGGAAAAGGTAAGTGCCCGCATGAATTGGCCAAATTGGGTCGTGACACTGCAAAATGGATCTACAAACTAAAAGATGGTATTCCTGAGGTTGAAGTAGCAAGATGGAAAGCTCTCTTAGTGGTTCGTGGTTGCCACCAAAAGGAAGGTGTTGACTTTAATGAAGTTTTCTCTCCTGTTGTTCGTTATACCCCCGTTAGTTTGTTACTTGCTATTGTTGCTCTTTTTAACTTGGAGTTGGAGCAACTTGATGTTAAAACTGTGTTTCTTCATGGAGAGTTAGAAGAAGAAATTTATAGAGTTAGAAGAAGAAATTTATATGAAGCAACCCGAGGGTTTTGTTGTTCCTGGTAAGGAGCAATTTGTTTGTATGTTGAAAAGATCTCTTTATGGCCTTAAACAAGCTCCAAGATAGTGATACAAAAGGTTTGATTCCTAATGATTGGGCAAGACTACACACGTAGTAAGTATGATAATTGTGTGTATTTTCGACAGTTTTCTGGTGGTTCCTTCGTTTACTTGTTATATGTTGATGATATGTTGATTGCTTCTAAAGACAAGTCTTTGATCAACAAGTTAAAATCTCAACTTAATTTCGAGTTTGAGATAAAGGACCTTAGTGCAGCTAAGAAGATTCTAGGTATGGAGATTCACAGGGATCGAAAAGCTGGGAAGCTTTACCTGTCTCAGAGAAAGTATTTTGAGAAAGTCCTCGATAGGTTTAATATGTTTGATTGTAAACCTGTTTCTACTCCGTTTGCTGCTCATTTCAAACTATCTACTGACTCTTGTTCTAAGTCCAAGAAGGACATTGAGAGAATATCTACTATCTCGTATGCTAGTGTTGTTGGTAGCCTTATGTATGCTATGGTCTTCACTAGACCTGATTTAGCTTTTGCGATAAGCATGGTGAGCCGATACATGCATAGTCCTGGAAAGGATCATTGGAATGCCGTGAAGTGGATTCTTCGTTATGTGAAAGGGTCCGTTGATATTGGTTTGGTATTTAATAGAGCCAAGGCTTCGTCTTATGATGTTATTGGGTTCGTTGATTCTAATTATGGTGGTGATCTCGATTGTAGGAGGTCTATTTTTTGTTACATTTTTTCACTGTGCTCTGGTGCTATCTCTTGGAAAGCACAATTACAGTCTATCGCATCTCTTTCTACTACCGGGCCAGTATATCACGTATTTGAAGGTGTTAAAGAAGCTACATGGTTGTGAGGTATTCTTATTGATCTTGATGTTCAACAGGGTATTACCGTTCTATTTTCTGATAGCAAGAGTGCTATTCATCTTACCAAGGTCGATTCTCATCGCTCAAAGACCAAGTATATTAGCGTTAAATACCACTTTATCAGAGATACAATTGCTACAAGGGAGATTGTGGTAAAGAAAGTTCACGTAATCGAGAGAATCCCCGGATATGTTAACCAAGCCGCTTGCTATTACTAAGTTTAAGCATTGCTTAGACTTAGTTAGTGTTCTTCATGCTTAAATTGCCGTTCAGGGCTTGCCCTTTAGGGCTTTATGGGGTGATGAGTTTTGATATTGATGTATTTTGGTCCAAGGTGGAGATTGTTAGAATATGTCCCAAAAGGGCTTCACGAAATTATCCCATTCCAACTAGGATTCGACTGGCTTGTCCCATTCCAACTGGATTTTGAACGTCTTCAACCCCTATTTAAAGGAGATTTTCAGCCAGAACATCAAGAAAAAGAGAACAACTATCAAGACTACACACAATACTATATTCCACACTTAGGTTAGAGAGAGTTTTCATTGAGAGATTGTAATCTTTTGTTTCCTTTGAACTCGTTGTTCTTCGACACCCTGTTGTGATCGATTTGTACTCCTTACCTTATAGTTGATTTCTATGCGCTTCGAGCCCCGTGGTTTTGCCGTCTTGGGTTTCCACGTAAATCTCGTGTTTATTACGTTTATTGCTTTCTTGCATTATTGTTCTTGTGTTGGTACATCCTAATCGGTTCCGCTGCATTGCTCTTTTAATTCTTAACACAATCAAGCACCATGTGATGATGTGAAGCAATTGCTACTTTGCTTGAGGACACATGATGATGTTATAATTCGAGATTAATGGACCATTTAGGGAATGCTTCGTGATCTCGATGTGAATGAACTCTAAAATTACCTGCAAAATGTGACGTGAATGTTTGAAGTATCTATGTGATTGAGTTAGTTACTGATCCATTTCCAAATATTACTTAGATGACTTTGCTTATAGTCTTATTATATGCTTAGGACAAAGTTGGTCCTAAATACAAAAGGGAAAATGACATAGGATACCTACTTAAGACTCTTTATTACAAAATATATAGATTCCCTTTTTCTTACTTACAAAACATAATGATATTTTACGAAACATGACGGATTTTCATATATTTTTCGTTTTTAATTTTTTTTCAGAAAATAATTTTTTTAAAAATTAAAATTATTTTTTTTTAAAAAAAATATTTTAAAAAAACTTTTTTTAAAATTTATATTTTATTAAAAAAAAAATTCTAATTTTTTTTTTTAAACTTAAAGGCTTAAAAAATTACCTAAAATTTTTGTGTATGAAATGTGTATGTGTGAGCAAAATTTTTAAAATAATTTTCATACATGATAAGTTGTTATTGTCCAACTTATTTCTTCTTTAATCTTAGACTTTTGACTTGTTTGATTGAGAAAATAGTGCATTTAATATCGTTTACCTCCATTTTATAAGTTTTACATGCTTGAGAAGTGATTGGAAAGAAATCAAGTGAAAAACAAGTCAAAAAGAGGTCAAATTGAAGAAAATGAGAAAATAGGCTAAAAGTGCAAAAATAGGCTGGAAATGTAAATCTGAAAATCTGAAATTTGAAGGCCATTTTTGTCACTTTTTATTGGGGGAAAGTTGTTGAACTATAAAAACAAGACATGGGAGAAAATATTGTCATCTTTGGCCACATTTCAAGCTTGGAAGCTAGAGTTCATCATCAACCACACCATTAGAGGAAAATATTGGAGTACTTTAATAAGAAATTTCTTAACTCTTTCTTCACCTCCTTGCCTTGTATTGAATATTTAAGTATGTAGTATTCATTCCTTTACTTGAATATTGTTTACGGAAAAAGTTTTGGATTGAAACTCTTGTTATGCTTATGTATTGAATGATTTTTATTTCTAATGAAGTGGGTCTTTGTTTCTTTAATTAATCTTGCTCTTTAATGTTTCTTAAGGGATTAGGTAACTCTAAGACTCGCCCATTTACTTCGATTTGAGCTTGGAAGAACATAATTGAGGTTGGGAAAGGTTAATTAAAAAGGATTTGGGGCTTTAAACCCCATCTAATTACATGAGCTAGGAATAGGAGTTACTTGAGGTTAAATTGATTGTGCCTAATATCACACTCTAAGGCTTAGAAAAGATTAGAGTGAAATTCATTGATTTGGTTGGAAGACTTTCAATGAGATTTTAGAAATCATTATTGATGAGTTATAGCATTTCATAAATTTTGATAATTGAGAAAAGATCCAAGGACCGGGTTCTCCATTAGGTCCCATGAGAGTAATGCATGGTACTTAACAGTTGTAAAAATTTCTTTGCACTATTCGTTCAGAACGAGAACTACGGGTGTTGTATATATGATGGAAACTAAAAGCCGTTGAGAAGTCACTATTCATGGTCACATGTTTCTCACATGCGCTCTATTTTGTCTCATATTTATACAACATGTTGGGTATCATTTTGACCTAACACTTACAAATCCAAAAAGATATAGTTTTCTCAAGTGCAGCCGCTACCCCTATCAAGGTGCTCTCAAGAACAAGCCTCAACAAGCCAAAGGACCAGATCCCTGAATTGAAGATGCTTTAAGTCCTTAGGTTGTTGAGTCTTTGTTTCCTTGTTCTATAAATTGTAAACCTACATTCCTTTGAGAAGGGTTGTTTGTAGGTATTTTCTTGATCCTTGTTTTCAAATAGTGTGTTAACACTTTGGCTAGAGTTAGTTGTTATGGTTTGAATTCTCAAGGGGTGCCCTTGAGTGGTACACTAGGATTGTACTATATTCTAGGTGTATTAGTTTCTCAGCCTAGAGGAGTAAAAGGGGTGAAGGTTGCGAAGTTGTTTGTGAGGGGACATTAGTGTTCTAGATTCACCTACAATAGAGGTATTTTGAAGGGTCGAATTAGGAACTAATTCTAAGGACAAAAAAAAACTTGTAATCTTACACTTTGCTCAGTCTAGTGAAGTTGGAAATCCTACTGAGGTAGGTCGTGGTTTTTAATCCCTTGAGCAAGTAGTTTTCCACGTAAATACCTCACCTCATTTACCTTCCATTATTATCTGTGAAAATAGTTCAGGGACCAGGTCCCCTAGACTGTTTTGACTAAACTCTCAGGCTGTGAACTAGTCAACGGTGAACCCGTAGGTTCTATCAATTGGTATCAGAGCAGGTGCTTTCTAAAAGGTTAACACCTAGAAAGGATCATTGTTATGACTGGTTCACCAAACCCAGAAAAGAAAGAATCTAGCACAAGACCACCAAGATTCAATAGAGAATATCATAAGCGGTGGAAGACAAGAGTGCAAGGGGTTTTAGAAAGTGAGGATAGTGAGTTTATTCAAGATCTGAAAAAAGGAAGCCAAAGAAAGATAAGCACCTGGTTCTCAAAACTGCTGAAAGCAACTCAAGCAATGACGACTACAATATGGTGTATCTCACTCGAAGATTTCAAAAGATGGTTCGAAGAAATGGTGAGGTCCCAAAGAAACAAAGTCCTAGTAGGAGCTTAAAAGAAAGTTATTGTTGTCACAAGTGTGAGAAGCATGGACACTTCATTAAAGAGTGTCCTCTTTCTAAGCTCGACTATTACAAAAATAATATTGAAAAAGCGGCTAATAGGAACCAGGTCCCTAATGAGAAACTCATCAGAAGTAATGGTATTGACAACTTGGCTAAGCAAGCTGTGGCTGGCTGGGAAAACTTCTCCCGAAAATCTCAAGATGTAGATGACCAAGGAGACACATCTATGATTGTTGTTGTTAATGAACCTTCAGGATATGAGTCAACTTTTGCACTCATAGTCAGATCTGTTGCTATCAATGATAATGAGGATGTTGAGATTGGTTTAAGTGAAGAATTTTGTGTTTCTGAACATGAAAAGGATGACCTAGAAGTCCCCATTGTAAATCTGAAGGAACAAGCTGTTGAGGTAACAAGAGAGACATCTCTGTTAAAGATTCAAATAAAGAAAAGGGTGAATACTCTGAAGAAAGAAAAAGAGATTTGTGAAACCCAACTTGAGCATGAAAAGGAGCTTAAGAAGATCGAAGTGAGTCTCACCTCTGAGCTAGATAAAAGTAGACAGCTACTAGAGTATAGTATGAACGTTAAGGCAGATCCTGATAAGTCACCTTGTTGTACCGGGTCCACTGATGAAATTGCTTCTATGTACAAGGATGTCGGTGGCACGCAGGTGATTAGCTTTCATAAGGCAAAAATCCCTTGCAACTCATATAGCAAGCATGGTGCCAACTCTGAAATTTCGCGATGCACTTACTGCGATCAGACATGTCTTTATAAAGATGGATGCAAAGCCAAAATTCAAGCTATTCAGATAAATAAGAAATGTTTTGAAAAGGAATTTAGAACAAAGGAACTTGGTCCTCAAAAGAGAAAAACTGTTCTATTTACATGGACTAAAATAAGCCTAATTCACTTGTTCTATAATTTTGAGGTTCCCAAACTGGGTTGGGTTCCTAAATCTAATGAATGACTTATAGATTGCAGGCTGGAGTGAGAGGAGGCAGCCAAAATTGGTATACAAATAGTGGTTGTTCGAAGCATATGACTGGAGGAATGGATGATGTCCTCTCACTCAAGGCCTTCTAAGATGGGAGTATGTCTTTTGAAATGACAAGATAGGTTACTCTTGGAATTGGCAAGACACTCTCCCATACAATCGTCAATGTGCACTATGTGAATGGCTTGAAGTAAGTTATTTAGTCTGTTCCCAATCCGTGATAAAGGAAATGGAGTGAAGTTCTTTTCCTGTTCTTGCATTGGCACACATCTCAAAAACATGTGAGCAAAAAGTTGACTAGGACATGCGAGCTTTTCCTTGTTGAACAGACTTGTTATGAGGACCTGATCCATGTGCTACCAAATATAAAATTCAAAGATCACAAGGCATGTGATGTTTGCATGAGACGAAAGTAGGTGCATGATCAGGTTTCTGCTTGAGAAGATCCCCTATGAATTGCTGAATGGAAAGAAACTCCAGCTAATTTTCCTAAAGGCATTCGGACGCAAATGTTTCATTCTCAACAATGCTAAGGAGGAGTTGGGAAAGTCAGATGCTAAAAGTGGTGAAGCTGAAGACGGATTAGCTGACGACATGTCAAGCACTCATGGGGCCAAGAAAAGAAGTGAAGATCATGGGTCTGTAGATGCAAATGTTGGATCAAATGTGGAGGCACCTGGTCCCTAGATCTTCAGACAAATCAGTGATTGGGACTAGGTGGGTGTCTCGCAACAAGCTTGATGTTTTTGAAAATACCACAAGAAACAATAACTAGTTCTTAAACACATGCAACACCATGTTACTCAGTATAAATGAATAGAGATTGAAAGAAAAAATGAAAGTTGGAGAAAGAGAACTGTAATGCCCAAACTATATGATTATGACGGGAAAATATAAATGGACACTATTTCATACCAAAAAATAGTAGATTGTGATTGTTAATAAAATTTTGCATTATTATATCATACAATTTCATAAATACTCATGGAAAGTTAAAAAAAAAAAAAAAAAGAAGGAGAAATGAACTTATTTGTTAAATCTGTAATTCTAATGCTCTCGTCTATTGTTTCTCCTTTTTGTTATGCATATCTGATATTATTATTATTATACGAAACAATGAGAATGAGAACTTCATAGCACTACGCTACATTGAACTGTATACATCAAATAGTATTAACTATATTAAGGCATGGAAAGAAAGAAATAGCCATACCTTTACATGAATGGAACAGTCACATCAAATTCTCTTAAGATAAACAAAACTAAATCAGAAATTCAATTAATATCACTTACAATAATACAACTCAAATCATTTTGAATCAGTTTAAATTCGAGAAACGATAAAACGAGTAGAAAGCCAAAAAACAAATTGAACTTCACGAAGCAGAGACTTTGAGGACTTATGATATCGAATTTCTTCTCCTTCTTCTTCTTCTAACAATGGCTGCTAAAACTCAATGTTGGGGTTCCTTTTGAGTAAAATAATGTAACTCAATAATTTATGTACTCATTTTCTTCTCGTATTTAGCCAGAGGTGTATCTAGCCTAAAAGGTTGGGGTTCAATTGAACCCCAAACTTTTGACGCGGAGCCTAAATTTATATGTAAAAAATTATTAAAATTATAATAAATAATATATATGAACCTCTAACCTTAAAAATATAATGGGTTCAATGCTAAAAATCTTAAGATTGAACCCATAAAATTTAAATCATGGATCCGCCTCTATATTTAGCAATAGAAATCTTCAATAAGAGAGCGTTGTGTGCTTCCACACTGTGTGTGCATGTTATTTCTCTTATTTATTTCATAATCTTTCAAGTAAATGGGCTCTTTAACCTATAAATAAAATGGATTATAAGATTGTAATTTCGAATACGTCCGTTCACATAAATACAAATAAACAAAAGTGGGGATGAATGCTTACCAGAAAAAGAAGGAAGATTTGTGACAACTTCAGATTCTCTAATTAATTTATTGGATCACATTTACGTTCGTACCGATTCTTGTCACCATTTCTCAAAGTGAAAGAGAATACTCCAGAAGAAAAAATGAACATTTGTAAATTATAAAGAAAAATGCAGAAATTGCTCTGCCTTCTACCAAAGGTCTATCCCTCTGTAATATGAAAGGTTAGAATACTAACAGACATTCTCGTAACCTCTAGTAATTATTCTCTCATTAATATGTGATTGTGTTGAGGATTTAACTGCATTAAGTAGGCATTTTGTGTTACAGTCGTTTCATGTTTGCTTATACATTTCAAAGCTGTTAAAGCTATGTTATAAATAAAAGGTTTTCTTTAATCAATAAAGGGTAGTATGTTTTTATTATAATGTGTTTTTATTATAATGTGCATTTACATTTTTGTCCAAAAGTATTATAACTATTGTGTCTAATAGAAGGGAAATAATCGTTCAACATTAAAAGGGCATTTTAGTATTTCAACCTGTTGCACACTTGGGTGTTCCCACTTTTAATATAATGAATCTATATAAACGTGCAGTTGCACGTTATTCCCAATCAATCCCAATCATAGTTAAAAATATTAGATAATATTATTTATAATGCGATGTATTTATATGCGTTACAAAATTTTACTATAGTATAAGATAGGGGTTTGAATTAGCTCCTCCTGATCGTATTTCTCCCAATTGTATCTACTTAATACTTCTTTAAAATTGATTTTCTCGGTATTTATTTTTTCTTCTTTTTCCCCATATAGAAAACATGTTACGGCTAAGATAATTCAATATTAAAGATTAAGTGACCATATATTTATTTATTGTCATTTACAGAAATAAAAGTTTTGAAAATCGTTACTAAACAAAATTACATTATAAAAATATCTATCGGTTTTAAGAATATTTAGTTACTTATTTAAAAAAAATAAGTTGATCACAAAGTCAGATATAGTAATTAATATTTTTCTATTAAAGAAAATCAAGTACATATATAACCCAAAAAAAAAGTATATCCAAACAAATCTACATCCCATGAAAAATAATTTAACAAATCAAAAAAAAAAAAAAAAAAATAGAAAAAAACTTATACCTTATCCTACACAATGCAGATTGTCGAAATTTTATTGTGTGCTCACACAAGATAGCCGTCGGTGAGCAAAGAGGTTTCAAGAATTTGATTCCAACATAAACCTATTTTTCGTAATAATGAAGGAGGCCTTGACTAAAAGAATAATAATAAGCCAAACGTGTTCAGTTTTAGCTTGTATTCTCATTTTTTAGAACTTTCAAAGGGTATAAAAGTTATTTCATACTTGAAGGATTTTTTGGTCAATCATCATTTATGAAAGGATAAAAATATTAAGAAAGTCCAAGCTCTAAACTATACTCTAAAAGAAAAAGAAAAAAAAAACTCCTAGGTAAAAATAACTGTATTTGGTTCGTTGTCTCCAAAAATAATTAAACTTGTGATGAAGTGTTTCAATCCACACAACTTCAAATTATTCCTACATGAGTAGGAGGAACATGAATCATAATAGGAATCAATTTGAGTGGTTAAAAAGAATGAATTTAAATTTACCAAAATTCTCAGTTAGCGAAATTCTTGTTGAAACCAAAATCTACTATTAAATAAAGTTAAGATATTACGATTTTATCCAACATGTAATTATTTTTTGAGGGGCATAAGAATCTTTCAACAGTTGAAGGATATTTTGGTCAACCAACATATAATATAAACTAATTTCTATGTACGTGCATTGCACGAATATGCCTTGTAAAAATGATAATTGTAGTTTCCAATACTAACACAAATTATTAAATCATGTTTTAGTTCAAATTGTGAGCAGAATTCTGGTTGACTTCAATTTTCTAAATACTAAGAAAATGCTAGGCTTTACAATTTTATCAAATACGAATTTCTCCATTTTAACGAAAAATTTGATTTTGAAAGACATAAAAGTTGATTAATATTTCAAAGATATATTCATGTATCAAAATTCTTCTGCCGATATTCTCCCTCTATCTATTATATGCCATATCTGAACAATTAACTTTAAAAGATTATAACAGATTCATGATTTGAAGTTTGTGGGTTCCTATAATAATCTCAACTTAATTTACAATAATAATTGGGTTCACAATCAAATTTATATAAATATTTAGTGAATCTCTCTCTCTCTCTCTCTCTCTCTCTCTCTCTCTCACGACCCAATTTAGGATCGCGCGGGCACCTACCTTTTCCTTCTCGGTAGGCTAACTCTCAATCAAATAACACATCAACCAAGTAAAGACAATCAATTTAATCCGAAATATATATATATATATATATATATATATATATATATATATATATATATATATATATATATATATATATATATATAATTAACAGCAGAAATCAATTTATTTAATACACTCAAGATTGAAAATGATTACAACAGTTAAATAATGACAGACTCATTCCGACTTCCCACGACCTGGTTTAGACTAGTACTAGAGAGACTAATATATGTTGATACCTAATTTTTGACCTCCCGTAATTTATTTTAATCACTCAGAGTCCCCGATTAATGAATAAATGAGCTGAGCATCTTGAAAGATTTAAATGATTTTTTATAAATTCCTTTAAATTAATAAAAGGGATTTTCATGTATCATAAATTTATTTAGAAAGTAATGAGTATTCTCACGATATTTTATGAGATTTTTTAAAATTTAATTAAAAAAAGGAATTTTCATTTATTTAATTATTTAAAATTATCAAAATTTTACAAATACTTTATTTCCTTTTTAACCTTTGAAGGTTTGAGTGATTCAAATAATTTAAGTAGTTAATCATTTAACCCTTTAAATTTCTGATTTTTATATAATTTGCATGATATATGCATAATTGCCCATAATGTTTTGATTAGACTAATTAATTAATTAATTAAGTGATAATTATTGCAAAATTAATTCTTTTATATAAATTTATTCTGCCTTGGCCATAATTAAATTAATCAGTTCGTGATTTAAAGAAGTTAGAGTTATTTTGCAAAAGCAGCCTGTTAATATTTTATTTGAAATAACTAGTTTAGTTTAATTTCAAAAATTTATTAATTAGGCCAAAAAGGCTATAATTGAAATAATCATGCTAGGTTACAATTAAGTAAGGTCATTTTAGGCCCGTTAACAATTTGACCGATTTTTTAAATTATTTTAATAAAATAATTATGGTCGAATTTTTTTCCTATAATTAAAACTTCTTCAATTTTACTATTTTTTTCTAACTATTTGTTTTTTATGTACTAGATATACATATGTACACACCAAGTATGTGTGTGTGTGTATATATATATATATATATATATATATATATATATATATATACCCATAAGGCCCTTTTAATTAATATATATATGTATATATATATAATATTGGACCGATATATATATGTATATATAAGATATACACACACACACACACATATATATATATCGTTATATATATATAATATATAATATATATATATATATATATATATATATATATATATATATTATTTTATTTCATATTTCCTTTTTTTCAAATTAGCCACCCCCCCCCCCCCCCCGTCTCTCTCTCTCTTCCCTATTTCCGTGAAACCTAGCAGTCGCCTTAGTTTTCCTCGCCTCTATAAATAGAACCCCACTCTCACAAGATAAAGAGGTCGGAAAAAAGAGGAAAAAATCGTAGATAGAAAAAATAGAGAAAGATTTGAAAGTGAAAGAAGTTGAAAAATTTAGATTTTTTGAAACTTCTCAGTAAATTTTTTTTTAAAACCTAGACTGAAATAGTTGGGGTTTTTTAGTTAAAATATTTGTTCTTACTTTCATTTATTTTCATGTGTGGCTGAGTTGTTGAGGTTGGAAAGCTCCCAAGTTCGTTCTTTTCTTGGCTGCGCACCTTATTCATTTTATTTTATTATTTAGAATTTTTGCCTAGTCTAGGTGTATTCGCATTAGTTAGATTGTTCTGATGGTTTGATTTCTATTAATGTGGGTCCTCATTGTTAAAGATTGCCTTATTTAATTGTGTGCTTAATTTATGGGTTTCACCTGAGGCAAGCACAGTTGAATTAGTGTGAATAATATGTTGAAATACATTAGGAAGCAGGCTGTTTTGATCTTCCTGTTGGCTTTGCTTGTTTATGTGATCCTAAGGTTCTATGTTTACTGTGAAGGATTGTGTTGAAGTACTTTGAAAAATCCTTTTTCCTTTTCCTTCCTTCTTGAATGTCTTGTTAGTTCATTAATTATAATCATAAGTAGAATCAACATAGGGAATTTCAACTTATTTTAAAAGAGGTGAAGCAGTCTATGTGTTGATTTAGATGAATGTGGACAGTTTACTTGTAATATGTGCTTGTGATTACAGTTAGAAGTCACATACTTTGCTAATCAGTCATGAACTACCCCTCTTGTGAAGTAAAGTCTTTTATCAAAGTCTCAACTATGAATGTTTGAACTTAACAAATTGGGTTTGACACAACTCCTGGTGTGTTCTCTTCTTTTAAAAATAAATAAACACTTAGGTGTGAGTTAAACCTATTTACTGATCCCTGGAAGACATAATAGTAGATAATTCCATTTTCCTTTCACTCCTTCTTAATTGATCTTATTCACATAAAATGGAGTAAAAGTAGGGATTAATTAAGTAAAAGTAGGGATTAATTAACAGTTTGCCTTTTCTATTAATTAATATTTAGATAAAATGGAATTAGGTTCAGCTTGAGGCTACTTCTTTGGTTGATTGTTAGTGACAATATCTATGATCATGTTCTCATTTAGTGTAGGTCAAAGTGTGTGCTAGTTATCTATAATCTGTAGTAAATGTGTGCTAATGATATATGATTTGTAGTAAGTCCTAGGATTAACATGATTGAGATGCTTGAGTTTAGAATCTGTTCTTTCTCTTATTTTGATCAAAAGCTTTAGTTTTCTTGTCTGATCTTGTTGCTTAGACATATAGAGTCCATAACTTCTTTTGTGTAGTCCATGTCACAAGTCTTATATTTGAAATAGGTCTACTTCTGAAGGTTCAGGGTCTAGTAAAAGGGAAATGAAAGGAAATGATTAACCTTATGAAATGTAGGACCAAGTCCATTGGAAGATTAATTAGGATTAATCCAATTAGCCTAACTAGTTAGTAAGATGGTCATTAACTTGCAACTTGGTTAGTGGTCATGTTGGGATCGAAAGGTATAAAAGTAGAAGGAAGTAGTTTGTCTAGGAAGGGAGTCTATTCTGCTACCTTTGATCTCCTGATTATCAGTCCCATCCTCATTGGTTATTTTATCTTACTAGTGAAGTAAACTTGTTATGAAGATAGATTGAATGCCACACTCTTGCATCTGTGTGGCATTTCATTCATGTATAGATATTAATTTGGCAGATGATCGTAAGTGTTCCAATTTAATAAGTTTAAGTGTTAAAAAAAAGAATGAAATAAAGAAATTTGGTTTGCCCAGTCTTAAACAGTTTGGAGACTGAGGCTTTTGTTTTGAGACATGAATTCTGTTTTCTTCTCTGTGTGCATAAGTGAAGAACAGGGTGATGATAACTTATGGTCTTTGATTGTCTAGACTTAAAAGATGAAAACAAATGGGAAAGACCCTATAATTCTAGTCTGAATGAAAGAAGAGGATAAAAGAAAAAGAGAGAAAACAATAGTTGAATACTTAAGAGAAAATTTGGTTTTGATCTGAGAACTGCCCAGTCTTCTTCTGGTAAATGCTAAAGGGGTAACAAAAGGGATCATAAGTGTAGATGTTGGGGTTGAAAACCACTTGGCTAGATGGGGAAGGTCATTTAAAGACATCTTAGGAGAGGATTGAGAAAGGGTCAAGCATTGCTTGACCCATAGTATCTTTTTTCCCAAATAAGAGATTGTCATGGCATTCCTAATAAGCCTATGGGGTCTAACCTCCTACCTCTGCTCATTTGATGTTTCCTTGCCATTTTGATAAGTTAAGTAGATCCTAAAATGAGTCTCTTGTGCATTTGTTAATTGTTCACTAGGGTAGGTAGTGTATGATAATTTGACAGATTATAGTTAAAACTGGAAAGAGGAAAAGGCTTTTCAAAAAAGGGAATACTGTTTGTTTAAAAATGAAGAAAGAAAATTTCTATGAAGACAACATGATAAGATATAACAGATTCCTGGGTACTTGGTTGTTAGGGTCGTGATTTAGATCTTTATGTGAATTTTGTGTGCATTGATGTGGTTCCAACTTGTATCTGAAAAATGGCCTGTTTTTCCCTTTGTTTCCTAAGTAATAATAGTACCTTAAAAATGAGGAAATCCATGGTTGGCACTCATTTAAGGTGGCAGTGTAGTCTGGAGGGTATATTTGACCCTCCCTTTGTGATGCTTTGGACAATACACCATGTTTTCTCATTTTTGAGATATGTCTTGAGTTCATTAGTTTGAGGCCTAAGTGGCAGATAAAACTTAATCTGATCATGTTGGATGAATGTGTTCTCCCTTTTGTATGACATTAAAAAGTAGTTAAGGATATGTGGTACTTGTCCAGTTTTTGGAAGAACGAAAACTAAGAAAAGGCCAGTCTAAATTATGTGCACCCCTTTAAAATCAACTTGGACCTTCTTGCAAATAGAATAGGATAAGGAGAAAAGTCTAAAAGAATTTCAAACTCTGAACTTTAAAAAATGTGAAACTTCTGGCCATCCATGGGACTTTGGCCTTTCTACTTGCTTAAGTTGTGTGTGAAGGTGTAATTATTGTACCTAAGGTTGTATATTCTACATGGGGCCATCAAGACTTGCAAAGTCTCTTGGCAGTTTTTTCTACAATTGATCCTGATTTGATTTCCATTTTTTGCTTGTGTTTTAAACTGGATCTTGCTAAGAAGTAATACAACACCACACTAGTAAATGGTTGTTTCAATAAAAGGGACTCTGATTTTACCTATTTGGATTGGTATATATCATGTCTGTTAGGATTAAAGTTTGGTTCCCTTTGTCTATATTATGTACCCTCTGTGAGGATCACTCAGATTTTAGAACATAATTCCCAAAAGTGGCAAGAACCTTTACTTGAACTGTGCACAAAATGTCTAGGCTCATTTAAGGATTTTGTCTAAACAACTCTACATATACTCCATGAATACCAAGTCTGTTGTGATTGTGCCATATCTAGAAGCTGGTTTTTCCTTATCCTTTGGTGCGTTTATATTTTGCCATATTTACTTGATTCAACATTATTAAGACTTTTGTTATTTACATGTGACTGCCAGTGTTGTAATTACTTGGTTTAAGTTTAGTCTTGGCCATGTTATGTTCATACAGATCACTTTCTTGCTTCCATGTTTAAGTCATAAGTGAGGTCTTGGCTTTGGTTCATGAGATTAACATGCCTGCTGGATCTATTCATTCATCCTCTCTTTGTCTCATCTATTCTTGTTAGCTTGTAATTGTTCCATATACATGTATATTGGACTTATCCTATTTATTCTAATCCATGTGTGTGTGTGTGTGTGTGTGTGTGTATGTGGATCTGTGTCTTCCATGGTTGTTGTTGGTTTGAGAGGCAGTTTAGGTAAAGGGGGGTCTAGTTTGAACTCTCCCCTGTTGACCAGCCATGTCGGAGGTTCATGAAACCTCTTGAAACTTGCGCGGCATCATGAATAAGGGGGGTGATGACTTGGCCTTCCCAACACCTAGGTTTGGGGTTTGAGTTTAAAGACATGGAAAACACATATACACATTATATGGACTTGTGAATAAATGGGATATGTTGCTTGTACATGTGTATATTTTATGTATAGAATAGGACTTGCAAATGCATAGTATGCTATGTATATATGCGTGTATAGTGTATGAGAGGAACAATCAAATATAAACTAACCGGGATCTTTTGTTTCTTTCCCCTCTCCACTGCATGGCCATTTGGGCCAAGGTCCAGCCACCCTATTGGGTTAAAATCCCAATAGGGAAAATTCTTTCAAGTGTCGTTGAGTCCAAAAGAGAAGAAAGGGAAGCTAATATATTGAAGGCCCAGTCATGGGTAAAAATGACATAAAGGCCCAACCATGGGTGAAAATGATTGGGGTTTGGTACACCCCAATTTATTTCCTTACTATATATATATATATATATATATATATATATATATATATATATATATATATTTACTTTTCTCTATTTGCTTAAATTGCTTTCTTGTATTGTATTCATTATTTGTAAAACTCACAAACATTATTGGAACCATTTATATTGTGAATTAGGCATCTTAGGCAAAACGGTGCATATGCCGTTTAGATTGACTTTAGCACCTAAATCATCCTTTTGAAAATCTGGAAAAAATCGCGTACTGATTTTGAAGATAAAAAATGGAAAACAAACTACTGTTGGTCTTAATAAATGGCGAACTAAAAAGGTTTTTGGAAAAAAAACAAAAATTGTATAACGTATTGCGAAATTAAGAAGATAAATAGATTAGGCAAAAAGGCTTCTTTTCTTTAAAACTATTGAAGCATGTCTTTTCTGGGTTTTTGAGTTGGTAAAAAAAATTGATATTTCTGGGCCATAGCCCACTTGGCTTTTTCTCTCAAGAAGAACGAATGTTCATTAAAATGTTTTTTGGGATAGAGCCCATTCAGTTTGGTGTTTTGAAAACAAATGATGTAGGTCTCTTTTTGGGCTAAAACTCCGGTTGGTTTTACATAAATCTGTGGTTAAATAAACGTGGCTAAGGCCTATTTTTAAAATGGCTAAAACAAGGTATATTTGGGCCAGAGCCCACGCAGCTTATCTTTAAAAAGAAAACCCGATAAAAATAGGGAAAATTTCATAAATGACTAACTTAGGAAGGCTTATTTATGCTTGGTAGCTACATTTTACCTATTTACATTACGTAGCAAACATATAGCAAAACTCAGCTCTTGTTACTTATTGTATTCATATAAGTCTGTCGTTGTATTCATAATTTTCCCTTGCTATATTCATGGATACAGTTAGTAAAATTTTGCTGTATTCATATAAGTCTGTCGCAGTATTCATAATGGTATTCTTTTCGTTGTATTCAAGTTAGATTTTGCTTTATTCAACTCAACTCACTGCATTCACTTTATTATATTTAAAATCGGTTGTATACAAAAAGATATCCTTCAAAATACACCCCAAAACACAGAATTTTGCACTAAAAAAATTAAAGAATACATTCAAAAACTGAATACAAGAAATACATTTCACTCTATTCTCATTGTATTCATTTGCATACAAGAAATAAAATTAACGAATACACTCAAAACTGAATACAAGAAATAAAATTTCGATCAGACTCCAGCCATATCTGGTTTTTTCCGTCCAGATCTGACGTACACTAAAAAATGAATACAATCTAACCACCAGATCTACAAACCACCATGGTCGCCAACAGCAACCACACCGTCGCTGGTCACCAACAGCAACAACACCGCTGTCCAGATTTGACGTACACTAAAAAATGAATATAATCTAACCACCAGATCTACAAACCACCGACGTCGCCAACAGCAACAACACTGCCGCTGGTCACCAACATCAACAACACCGCCATAAATGGTTCATCTAATATTTCCACCACAACTTATTAAGCTAGAACAATTAATCTGAGGTATAATGAATCATAAAAGCACATGAGATTAAATTAACGCATATGATCTTATAAAGAGACATGTTATACAT
This sequence comes from Lycium ferocissimum, assembly GCF_029784015.1. NCBI lineage: Eukaryota > Viridiplantae > Streptophyta > Magnoliopsida > Solanales > Solanaceae > Lycium > Lycium ferocissimum. The sequence continues at coordinate 19,245 of NW_026725993.1, forward strand.
ACTCCGATCTCAATCAATATGGGACTAAGCTTGTGTTTGCCAATAAGCCCGTCGATCCATGGCGTTTTAATTAAGGAGTAAGTTTTCAAGAAAGAGAATGATGGTTGTTACTTCTGGACGGAGCAGTAGGTAGGGGGGTGGGGGAGAGGGGAGAAAGAGAAAAAGAGATGAGAGAGTTAGGCTGGAAGTGAATAATGTGATATGGGGTATTCCACTTTGTATATAGGCCAAAGTCATAGACAACTTCCTAAACTTGTCCACATATTCCTCATGGCCACCTAAATTTGAGCTTGTTCTAATTTGACACCTAAATCAGTACTCATTTAAACCACTTGGACAATTTTTTGACAATCACAGAAAAATATAAAGTGTGTGTGGTCCACTCGCGGATGACGTGGCAAAATGACGAATTAAATGAGGATACGTGGAATTTAGACTCAAAAAAATCATTCAACAATGGAATTCGCCAGAAACGGTGGAGTTTCGCCGGAAACAATGGGCTAGCCCCAAACTCATATATAACAAATTTCTTCATCCCGCTCACTTTACACAATTTGAACTCAAAAATCCCCCATTCGTAGCCGCAAAGGAAATTAGAAATCCAACCATGGTACAATTAGAAACAACGAAAATCTCTTTTGACATTTTTTTCTTCTTGTGTTGTGGGTTATTTAGGGTTTGAGTTCTTTGACAATTTCAAAGAAATAACTTCAGAGTCGTACTAATATTGCCGGAAAAAATGGAGTTTTGCCGGAAAACTTTTTAACCCAATTTATTTTTCTAATGAAGTTCTCTTCTGCGGCCTTAATGGAAATCTTTGCCAATCAACGCTTTCGATTTTTTCTATTTTGGCTGGCTAACTTTGTTTAATTGGTGCTCCATTTGCCTTAATCTATTATGAATAAAAGGGTGAATCTAAGAGCTATCAAACACTTCCCGTTTACAACAACAAAATATAAATGCGGAAAGCGACTCATTAGTTAACTTTTTTCGGCGAAGGTAAGGGGTGTGACGTGGGACGGTGGACGGGGATTTGGCCGGTGAAGAAATACTATGATTAGAGCTATGAGTTAGGGAACACAAGGGAATTTTTCATTTCTAAAAAAAATATATTCAGATTTTGGCTTTTTTTTTTAATTGTTGACATGTCATTTTTTGATTGGCCCTGTAAATATATAAATGCCCTTTCACGCGTCTTTTTGGTGTGTATTACACTTACCCTGCCATGTCATCAAAAAGTGTCCAAGTGGTTCAAATGTGCACTGGTTTAGGTGTCAAATTAGAACAAACTTAGGTTTAAGTGGCCATGAGGAATCTGTGGAAAAGTTTAGGGAAATTTTGTCTATGACTTTGGTCTTGTATATATATATATATATATATATATATATATATATATATATATATATATATATATATATATATAGCTATAAATTGTATTTAACATATTATAATTAGCTATGGGATGTAATTATTTTAAACTATAGCTACTAAATATAAATATGTAGTAGAGTTAGTTATGCCATGTAGTTATCCTATTTACTTGGGTCAAAACCCGCTTGATTTTCTAAATAAACAGCCCATGGTTTAAATTTTTGGGCCAATACCCATGTTTTAAATAAATCAAGTAAAGTATTTTGGGCCCAAAAAACAAATGGATTTTAAGTCATAAATCTTAGCTTTTAAAATAAAATTTGGGATTTTATAAATATATACACGGCAAATACATTTTTAAAGAGAACATATGGACAAGTTATTAGACCATAAATATGATTCATTTTTTCTAAAAAGCGAAATATGCAAAAAAAAACATATAAGAAAAAATCTCTTTCTTGTAAAATTAAAAACGGTCTGATCCACACGCCTACATTTAAAAAATTAGGTAAGGATATTCTGAAAAATGTGTTAAACGGATTAACCCGGTCCACGTGTGAGTAAAGCATGACTAAAACCTATTCACCCAAATCATAAAAAATAAATAAACTTTTTACCATGTTTCTATAGAAAAACTACTATCCTTATATATAAAAAGAACTAATTATATTCCGATATTATAAATCCGAACCTAAGTACCTTATATGTAAGGGGGATATATTCAATTTTTTTCAAAAAATGATATGCAACATGACAGGCTTTTGCGGGAAATAAACACCAAATAAATAGTTCATGCAAATACTCACACATTGGAATTCGAAGGTCAACCGTATAGTACGGATCCTTAATACTAGGGTACCTAACACCTTCCCTAGGGGATCACCAGAACTCTTACCTAGAACTTTAGATTAAGAAGGATTTTTCATGGCGTATGAATAAACCCTTCAAAACTGGTTTTCCTAATTTCCTAAAAATTAGGTGGCGACTCCTTTAAAACAAAGTCCGAAAGAGCACCAGCGATTTTTAAGTAACTTTTTTCGAGCGCTAACCCCGCCCGCCAAAATGTGAACCGTTACAATATAAATTTCAGAATAGAATACAACTATAAGACTAATCCTCCCTCCTGGAATGAAGTGGGAGGAGATCTTCACGATAGGTACCGTGCGTCTCCCAACGTGTCGAATCAATCACCTGAAAACCCTACCCCCCAAAAGGGATTTAGCAAGAGTAGTATCAGTACATTCGCACGTACTAAGTAAGCATCATAGGCCGACAATGGTTAGAAACACACATCAGTAAAAGAATTCACAAATAAGCAGGATAAGCAACTAGTTCAACACCATACATCTATTTACCACTGGTTATATCATCAAGACTCTAAAAATCATGCAACTCTCTCCTACTGACCACCAATCAATTACGCAACAGTTTACGCGAGTCATATACCATTACGCCATTTGTTCTTAGTACAGGAGTCCACTTATCATTAAGGTACTCCTTATCCTACATCCTTCGGTAAACCACACATATAACTGATCCTACGACGATCTCAGGGATAAATTGACAAGTATAAGGCAACCATAACCGTAATCAAGTACTGGTCATCGCCTAAGTAGAACATCTAAACTTAATTATGTCAAGCTCTAATGGGTCCATTCCGAATCCAACATCATAACTAAAAACACCAAATCATGTCAATATAAGTCGTGATGCAATGCGATGCAATAATGTATGAATGCAACCATGCAAATGTTGTGTACACATGTACTCCGGACGGAAATATGACATCTCGGTAGCACAACCCAAGTTGACTCGCGAAGTCTAAGTGTCACTCGTCCCGGATCTTTGCCCAATAGACAGACGAGACCCGGATCTTTGCCTACGCGGGTTCTCACAGGCACTACCCTGGGGGACCCACGAAATCCATTCACTCACTCAATCCACGATTTCGGGACTAACATCAGATATCGGACTCTCACATCACTCTCATTTAAAAACCGAGCCCAGCTCATCACAATATTCCATCAAGTACCAACAATGTATCAACAGTATATTATGAGAGTGCATGCAATTCATGTATCAACATCAGTAATCAGATCAATATCACAACTACCAACAATGGGTATGCCAACAGTGTCACAAGTACCAAAATGGCTACACCAACAATGTCCTGAAAGGCCACACAAGTCATATAGAACTCTGTCCTTGTATCCACGTCAAGGTAAGGTACCACCATATCACAAACAAGATGTAACAACAGTTCCCAATATCGATTAACAGTACATGGCATCAAGTCAACACAATAGATCAATCAAGTCACAACACATTATTACCGCTCTCCCTTTATTAGCCTATTAGCTTCATATAAGTAAATTCACCTTCTACTCACAAGACATTCGTTACTACTCAGTCTAGAACTAATTCATAATCGTTGGTACATTTTATCCGCCCAATTATCAAATAGATTCACTATTGATGGCATAGCACAATTCATCGCATCTTACAGGAATTCTTATCGTGAGACATAGAAAAATAGGTACCACCCACTAATTCCAAGTGGCATAAATTCCACCGATACTCAAGAAAACCAATTCAAGTAACCCAGGGAATCTACAGGCCACAAGCCCGAACATACAAATCGCACAACAATACCGTCCTATGATTCCATCCCAAATCTCCAATTCCTACACATGCATTCTCCGTTCCTTCTAATACATGAATATGCGAAACTAACCGGAGTCTACTGAAAGGAAAGTCGTAACCTACCTCAAGGTCGAGCGGGTGCCACGAGCATCCATGAATTCTTCAATTCTTTCATCATATCATAGTCCGCATGACGGAACTCGGTGCCATCATAAAACCCAAAATAGGAATCACCGTTAGAACTCTTATAAAAGACCTCGAATTGATAAGGTAAATTTGGGGACTTAGCCTACCTCTAGATTTCATTCATAACAACACTAGGTGATTTATCATGTTACACCTCGCATTTTATGCGTATTCGAAAAAATTGGAAATGATTCGGAATGGTAGGAATTAAGGTTCTAGTTGGATTCTACTTAGTGTGCATGGAATGTTTAAGGAAATATTGTCGCGAAGATATTAAGGAAGGTTAAGGACATTGTAATGTATTGATTTTGTTTGGTTCATAAGTTGGCTATGGAAAATGCAGATGTGGAAATATCGGAAAAGACTAAGGGCAAAATTGGAATGTCGGGAAATGGTTTCTTGAACCACCAAAAATATGGGCTAATAATTGGGCTTGGAAAAATTAACAAAAAAAATAAGGCAAGCCAAGCCCAACACATAAGGAGTGGCCGGCCATGGCTTGCCTTGGCTTGAGCCCAAGAAGTGGTCATGTGATTAATCATGTGACCACTTAATTAGTATAAGAGACATGAAGGCTCAAGAAAATTCAAGAAAATTTGAGAGAAAAGGAAGAAAGAAAGAAGGAGGAGAAATAGCCATGGCCATTCGGCCATGGTCTCCAAAATTGTCCCTTCAAATTTTGATTCTAAAAATTATTTTCTTGCTATATTCCTACCAATTCATGGTCCCTTTACAACTTGGTGCACTTGGTTTGGAAGAATAAGCATTGGTTTCCTCAATTCAACACTTGAGGAAGTGAAGAAGTTTGGAGAAAAAGGTAAGATTTCATTCCATTTATTTATGTTATGAAGGTTGGTTTGTGTTGTGGAATATGTAAATGAGTAGAATAGATAGAAATATGGAAGGTTTGCATGGTAAAGGTGTATGTAAGCATGTGGCCGAATGCATGGAATATGGTGTATTAGAATATATAAATTTTATATTGTATTTTAGTTGTGGTTATTGTGGATTTGTATTAGAAATGAAAGTTGAACAAAATTGGATGAAGTTGGAATTATACATGTTGGCCGTGGCTTATGTAGAGGTGAATTAATGATGGATTTATCTTGTTTAATATGTTAGTTGTGTTGTTGTGATCATTACAATGTAAATGAAGCAATTATGGGTTGAGTTGGTATGAAAACGGAATGTAGGAACTTATGTTGTATTTGTATGATTTTATGACATTATGGAAATTGAGATATTAGAGTGTGAATCATGATGATTATTGATGAACTTGGAGGGTAGGAATATGTTACGGATATGTATGTTAAAGATTAGAAGATTTGGATAAATTGTGACTTTGGTGGAAAGTTGTGTATTTTGTATAATTTGTGTATATATGGTAGAAATGATATGGAATGCTTCTGAATGGCATTGTAACGATTTTAGTTAGTAATGAATGTGAATATAATGGTATTGATTTGAACATGTGAAGTCGGAAGGAGGTTATTGTATTATGTTGGAAAGTGGGCTAGTTGTATCATATTGTGTTTTGTTGATGTTCTTGGTGTTGTTGTTGGGTTGTTGTTGATTGTTTTGAGCCGAGTTGGATCTCGGGGTGTCACGTTTATAGGGGAAGTCTTTGCCGAAATTTTGGTAGCCAAATAGGAACCAAAGATTGAAATGTACTCCTATGAATAAGTAGCGGTAAAGATGACCATTTGCGGATTTTCGACGAAACGGGATTTGATTTTTGGCGATCGTGAAGAGCAGGAAAGGTATGTAAAGCTTACCTATTCTTTATTTGGCACGTCCTAGACCTATTAGGCCGAAAACGGAACTTTAGGGATAATCCTGCTCCTAGGAATTCGAGTTTGATTTTGAATACTATTCATTCAATACAATTGAATCATAAAGCTTGCTTTTGGATATAAGAATGCTTCAACCTTCGTATCTTTTGCAAATGAACCCGAATCGCTTCAAACTTTCCCAAATAACTTTATGGAGCCCAATGATTAAAATTTACGCCCGCCACCTCATTTGACCCGAGGTGGGCCCGCTTTTTATTCCAACTTACTTCTATTATGCAAATGAATGATTTTTGAACAATATTTAAAAGAAAACGTTCTAGCTACCCTTCTATTTATTACTTAATAAATATTAAATATTCGTTAAGTTCTATAACGTGCTTTGATATGTATCACGAATCCGAATGTTCCGTTCCGACATAATCCTCAAGTGATGTCAAGAAAGGTACGTACTATGACTCCGTCCGATTTCATTGATTTGATTTGACGGTGATATGCCTCATCTCTTTGAAATATATATGTTATTTTTATTGCATTAGTTTCTCACTACTCCACTCGTGGATGCCTCAATGTTTCCCCCGACCGGACCGGAAATGTTCGGGCGGCTCTGCTTTGTTCGGGGTGCCTAAGGGGGCGAGTATGACATGTACATGGGTCCAGTATGATGTGCCTGTACATATATTTTGATATTTGACCGATTATGGGATGTGATGTGGCCACTTGGTATGTTTGATCTGTTTGGAGACAGTCCCTACTGACGAAGTATGATGTGTTTTGGCGCGGGACGAAGGAGCGCCTCGTATCCGTTCACCGAGTCCCACTAGCGGGCCGGATTTATATGTTTTGCAGTGCATTACGTATGATTTCGACATGTAGTTTACCTATGCATCTCGGGGTTTTCTGTACACACTTTTTTGGTTTTAAGTTTATTTATTACATTTTAAGCTTTACATATAAGACATTTCGTGAACCACTTATTTATACGTTTCGGAAGCCAAAGAGCCTACGGTTGTGGATCCGTTGCTTAGGTTATCGCTCGGTCGGTGAAGTGTCCTTTGTCCGGAGCCATATTTTGATATGACCCGCATATGTACGTATTTAACGGCGGGGCCCCGTCCCGTCATGATTATGTTTTTGGTTCTGTGTAGGTCCGTAGACATGTGGTGTGGGTTCGTATACGTTTTGTGAGCTTTGCGTTCGTTCTAGGTTTATGTAATTTTGTGAGGCCTTATCGGCCTTCGTGCGGCATGCCCACTTGTCCTTGTTAAATTATTATTTCTGTTTATTACTAATATTTTGCTAATTTAGGTTAAGGTACGTACGAGTGCCCAACTAGGGCACGTGTCGCGGCCTACGGAGTTGGGTCGTGACATATCAACCTCCTTCCATGAACAAGGTCAACTATTTTAAGCCATTAGCTAGGTAAAGTTACCATTTTTAATCTTATCTTTGAGATATCCATTTTCAAGATTCATGGAAGAGACCCATTTATAATCTCGTAAGGAAATGAGAAACTAAGTTAGCAACCGTTCTAGGGTGATGAACAAGAGGGAATACTTCGATGAAATCCATATTAAGAACAACTAACCAATCATCTTTTCAAGTCTAGGAAATTGTGATACCCATTTTTGTGGTTCCTAGATGAGGGACTTTTAATAAGAATCACTAATGTGAACAATGAATGGATGAAGTTAGAAGGATTACCTTTCCCAAGAAGATATCATTTGTAGCTCCATAAATGCTCCAAAGGTGGATGGATGAGGACAAATCCCGAAATAGCACTTAAATAGGTATTTTTACTGTACGTAACCGCTCCAGCGGTATTTTCACCGCTTCAGCGATGCCGCTATGGTGGCTGAGTGGCCGTCATGGCGGTCCACTAGACAAATATACTTACCGCAATGGCGGTGCTTCCACCACTACAGCGCCGCCGCTGTAGTGCCTCTACAGACGCTGTGGCGGCCTAACTGGGCCTGGTGGCCCACATTTCAAGCTCTCACGTGATGCACACAACGGTTTCGATGGAATTAGCGATTTCCAGAAATATAACTAAATGAAGACATTTTTAAGGAATCAAATTTATGGTTTTCCTCAAAATTCATAATAACGACAAATCGGGTCGTTACATTAGATACCAATTGAACAACTATTTTTCCTCGAACGGCCAGGGAATGAATAGGTGCTGACAGGTGACACATTTAGCAGTCAGGACTTAATAGTACATTCTTACTCTCGTATCTCAAATTAACAAAAGGAAATAGGACAAATAACGTAGCCAAGGAACCTATCGTGACTTGGCGCACTCAGACGTAACTCAATAGAAAATCACTCGATTATACTCGACCTTTTCGGGTCACGTACCCACCCATACTGGTAATATGCACCTGTTCTCATAACTCGCACTATAATCCGGGCAAATTAGAGTCAGTTGGATTACATAAGCTTCACAAAGTATCAAGACAAGAAGGACTCAAGGGCAAGGAGTGATTTGCTAGAGGTGCACCACATGATGTAATGCTCGAATATACCGAAACGTATCAAAAATTTCATGGACAGGATTGGTAAGACCGCTCCAGCGGCTATAAGATCGTCGGGCGGTACCGCCACAATACCAACAGAGGCTGCCACGGTGGTCACAATGAATTTCAAGCAACCGCCATAACGACCTAATTGAACGCTATGGCGCCGCCGCTGCAGCTGCAACGGTGCCGCCACAGCGGCCAATCGCTGGACAGAATATTAAGGGGCAGCAGCCCCTATCCCTTCACTTTTCACTTCTCACATAACCGAAAAATCTCTCTATATTCCTCAAAACTCCTACCCCTACTCCAATTCTAGTCCCACTAAAACTCTCCCATATCCTTACTCTTCCCGTCCAACACAAAGCAAGGCTCACCTATCACCCATTTTTCTCTCATCCACAAGAAGAAGAAGAAAAGCCAAGGCAAGAAGAATCCACCTCCATCCACTTTTTTAAGTTTTCGAAAAACAAGGTAAAATTCATTTCCCCCTTGCTCCCTAGTTAAACAATCACCGCATGTAGAAGTAACAAGTCTAGTAGGTTGGGATTTCGTAGCACAAAGTTGGGGTTTTTGTGTTTTAGGCTGACACACCACCAGAACAAATTTTTGGAATAATCTGAACTAGTTAATCGTTAGGATAACCTTCCCCTCGAACGCATCACAGATTTAAGTCAAAAAACTTAAACATAGTAAAGGAAATTCTTGGAAAAAGATTTTTGGATTTTCTCAAAATTCGGGCTAGTTTGTTGTTAGAATAGCATCCCAATGGTGTTTAAACTTCATGCACACTGATTTCTTGCCCGATCCGTGCTTAAAAAAGGTTTTTGACTCAAAGAGTGGGGTTTAAATTCTGGAAAATTGGGGTTTCTGTCGGGGAAGATGATGTCGCTACAGCGGTTGACTGACCGCTGCAGCGTTGCCGCTGTGGCGCTTAGTTGACCGCTGTGGCGATCATCAGGGAATTGTTTGAGACTGCTGTGGTGATTTGTTGTCCGTCATTGCGGTACCGCCATGGCGGTCTGTGACCACCCTACGGTACTGCATTCTCGTAGCCTATGCACTTCTTCCGGGACAAATTTTTTTTGAGTTTTTCACGCTAATTCTTACTAGAATGATATGAAGCTGATAAGGCACAAAAATTAACACACTTCTAATTCCTTTGCAGGCACAATGGCTTAAAACCAAGAGGAGGTACCTCAAAACCAAGGGGCGTTACCCCAAAATGAGGAGGTGCCCACTTATGACAAGCTCCCCACTAGCCAAAGTAAATGGTTACACTTGAGCCAAAGGTCCATTCCTCTTCTGTTGGAGCGGGGATTTGACATGACCAATGTGGAAAGGCGTGCTCCTGATTTCTGGAACAGGTTGTCAATGATAAAGTGGACTATTGCAACGAGTCATGGGTAAGAAAATTTTATGCTATACTGCCGTCCGTTGATTGGGATGCTCCAAGCTTGGTAGCCATAGTGCGGGGTACTCTAGTAAAAGTGGGATCAAGGGATATCAATCGGGCCTATGGGTTGGATGATCAACCGGAGGAGCCCTACGCGGAGAAGGACTTCATGTGGTTGGCCTCCAAACTGGTACATACGGATGATATAGAGAACACCCTTTGGGCTCATGGTAAGGGAGCGATATATAGTGATCATTTCACCACTGAAGCCAAGATATGGTTGCACCTTGTTAGTCGCTGGGTCCACCCTTTTTCGAACACCCATGACGTGACCTATGCTCGCGCCCTAGTTGTGGCTTGCATCCTTGCCGACATGCCTGTAAATGTGGGGTCGCAAATTATTGCAGAGTGGAAGGATTTTCGGGAGAATGGTGGAGGAAGCTAGATATTCCCGTCTCTGATTACTTTCTTATGCCAAAGGGCTAAGGTTCCTGAGGATGGTAATGATGACTGGGTCCAGTCTGATGCTCCTTTTAATCCACTACGGGTGAAGGGTTACGGGACCGCGACCGTTAGTCAGAAGAGGAGGAAAGTGGACAATGCAAGTGAAGGGGGGAGCGAAGACGGGGCTGACACTGGGGCTGGGGATGGTGCTGGGACTGAGGCTCCTCGTATCCAAGGCCCTTTTGAGCACATGGATTCGCGCTTTGATGAGATGATGACCATGTTCCGGACGATATCCATGCCTTCTGGCCGATCCAGTTCATCAGGAGCTGCTACTAGCTACTTCACACAGGAGGAGATGAAGGGGTATTTTGACACCCAGACGAAGATGGGTGAGTCACTCACTAACCTCCATCGCATATACCATGTCGGCTAAAAACCACAGTGAGCTTCGCAATGACTTTGACAAAGAGAGGATGAAGAACAAGTCACGTGATAAGCTTAACATCAGATCTTGGAGGGGTATCAAGGGAGTGTGGGTAACATGTACCCTAATATGCCGATGCTAGTGGAGGACGATAATGACTCTGAGCAGTACTCTTTCGAGAGTGTACCCCGGGAGGATGGTGGCCAGGGCAGATTTGATGATATTAATAGTGGCAGCTCGGATAATGACAGTGCGACCAACATGCTGGCGGCCTAGAGATCCCCTTTCCCCATTATATTATGCTTGGTTGCCCTTGTAGGGCCTTCTAATTTCAAACAATCTTTTTATTTGGTTTGCCTTGTCGGCTTGGATGTTTGAAACAATTTCTGTTGGTTTTCTCTTTGTTGGATTTTTGTGGTTTGGTCATATGTTTTGGGCCATTCCTTTTTGGTTTTTAGGATAATTTGGGTTGTAGTAAGTTTTCTTGGATGATTTCTCGCCCTCGTCGGGCTTATTTTATGTGACTACTATTGGTAGACTTTTTTTGCTATGCATTCTGTTTTTGGCTGGATTCAGAATAGGGAAAGTAATGGAAATAGGGGAAATTCAGGTCGCTGATCTCAGGCACGCCGCATTGGTGGTCTCTCAGACTGCTATAGCGATCCCGCTTCAGCGGAGAAGGGACCGCAACGATGGTAATGAGAAAAACTGGGTAAATCGCTACAACGGTGGAGACGCCGCCATAGCGGTGTCGTCACAACGGCTGAAGGACCGCTGTAGCGGTACCACTGAACAGTAACACTAAACATTTTTTGACAATTTTGCACTCACGGAACAAACCAAATCGGAACAACGACGTAACACACTCTCCTGCATAGATACCAATTGGAATAGTCCAGGTACCAATTGAATCCAATGAGATTCCAATTTGACTGAAGTAGCACGATTAAAAAGAAAGAAGTCAAATTTCCTAAATGCCCTATAGCCTCCCGAGGATGAGCACAGACGTCTAGGTACCACTCCACGAGACTCAACTAGACATTTTTCTTGTACTTGTGAGACCGGTAACCTAGGCTCTAATACCAACTTGTCACGACCCAATTTAGGATCGCGCAGGCACCTACTTTTCCCTCCTCGGTAGGCGAACCCTCAATCAAATAACACATCAACCAAGTAAAGATAATACATTTAATCCAGTAAATATATATAATTAACAGCGAAAATAAATTTATTTAATACACTCAAGATTGAAAATGATTACAACAGTTAAATAATTACAGACTCATTTCGACTTCCCACGACCTGGTCTAGACTAGTACAAGAGCGACTAATATAAATTTTAGAATGGAATACAACTATAAGACTAATCCTTCCTCCCAAAATGAAGTGGGAGGAGATCTTCAAGATAGGTACCGTGCGTCTCCCAACGTGTCGAATCAATCACCGAAAAAACTCTACACCCCAAAAGGGATGTAGCAAGAGTAGTATCAGTACAATCGCACGTAATGAGTAAGCATCATAGGCCGACAATGGTTAGAAACACACATCAGTAAAAGCATTCACAAATAAGCATGATAAGCAACTAGTTCAACACCATACATCTATTTACCACTTGTTATAGCATCAAGACTCTAAAAATCATGCAACTCTCTTCTACTGACTACCAATCAATTACACAACAGTTTACGCTAGTCATATACCATTATGCCATTCATTCTTAGTACGGGAGTCCACTCATCATTAAGGTACTCCGTATCCTACATCCTTCTGTAAGCCAGACGTATAATTGATCATATGACGATCTAAGGGATAAATTAACAAGTATAAGGCAACCATAACCGTAATCAAGTACATGTCGTCTCCTAAGTAGAACATCTAAACTCAATTATGACAAGTTCTAATGGGTCCAATCCAAATCCAACATCACAAGTAAAAACACCAAATCATGTCAATATAAGCTGTGATGCAATGCGATGTAATAATGTATGAATGCAATGCAGTGCCAAGTAAATGTTGTCTACATGTGTACTCCGGACGAAAATATCGACGTCTTGGTAGCACAACCCAAGGTGACTCGTGAAGTCTAAGTGCCACTCGTCCCGGATCTTTGCCCACGGGGGTTCTCACTGGCACCACCCTGGGGGACCTGCGGAGTCCATGCCCTGTCTAAATCCACGATTCCGAGACTAATATCGGATATCGGACTCTCACATCACTCTCATTTAAAAATCGATCCCAACTCATCACAGTGTTCCATCAAGTACCAACAATGTATCAACAGTATATCATGAGAGTGTGTGCAATTCATGTATCAACATCAATAATCAGATCAATATCATAAGTACCAACAATGGGTATGCCAACGGTGTCACAAGTACCAACATGAGTACGCCAATTGTTACACCTCGAAAAAATTTCATGTCATCGTATGGTAGATAGACTAGCACAGTGTGAGAAGTATATGATGTTTCTATAAGCAAGAAGTAGTATATGATGTTTCTATAAGTAAGTAGTATTTGATGGTTCTAATTAAGATTCCAAAGACGTTTGAGGCAAGAGAAGAAAGTTCGTTAAGAAAGGCGAAATATACATTGCGTTTCAGAAAGGATTAGCAAGTACCGAGTTAATGTTGACTTAATAATGTCTTAAAGAAGAGTTATAATTCCCCTTAGATTGTATTTTAAGTGTTAAACAAGTGCTAAGAAGGTTCCATAAGAATCGAAGATCAAACGGAACGCGAGGATAAGTTTTGAGAAATTGTGGATTGTACGGTCCTTTATACGGACCGTATAATTATCACGGCCTGTATATTAGTCCGTAGAACTCTCCCAGAAGAGGATGAGATTTTGGAGGAAATTTACGATCCTTTATACGGACCATATAATTTGTACGGTCTGTATAATAGGCCGTAGATTTCAGGTCGGGTCAGTTTTTCTTTTTCCATATATGCACGACCCTTCTTCTTATTTCACATTTCCCACTTTTTCCACACTCTAAAAAGTCCTATAAACTTCTCCCAAGTATACCAAGACAAATCTAAGGTGAAATCAAAGATCAAACACCAAAAAGTAGTAGAATCAAGTGCAAGAATGCTAGCTAGAGTTGATGGGAGTAAGGAATCTCTTTTAGGGTTTTCTTCAAGTGAACCATTTTCATCTAAAACTCATCTCTATATAATCAAAGGTAAGTTTTATGATCATTTCATGTTATTTAGAATATTGAGAGGTTGAAAGACTTGGATTATGGAAGGAAGTAGAAAATGGGTTACAAATGTGAAAATAATGGTATTCTTGAATAGTAGCTTCACATGAATCATGATTCTTGACATGTTACAATTATAATTATGTTATAAACGATATTAAGAACATGGGAGAAACATTATATGAGGATGAATGTAATGTTGTATTATGACAATGGTTATGGATGACCTTGAGAGGAAATTGTGGGAATTGGATAATGTCGAACTTGACAAAGTTATTGATTGTGATATTACGAATGTTATTATTGACGTTTGGGAGTTGTTATATTATATGGAGAAAGTTATAGAAACAAAGGAAATGCTGCCCAATTTTCGTTAGCTTTAGCTTAAGCTTAAGCATGTTTCCGACTATCTAATTCTAGTACGAATTTCCTTGAAGGTAGAATTGTGAACATTGGAGGAAAGCACTTAAATTGATAAGTTAGAGCGACATCAAGGTATGTGAGGCTAGTCCCTTCTTCTACTAAGGCATGATTCCTATAACATGACTTCCTTTGTCTTTCCATGACCTTCTTACATTCCGAAAACTATGAGTCAATGTTTATAAAGAGCTTTTCATGAGATAAAGATAAGAGATATGTTACGAACATGATAATGATGATGATGAGTATAAGTCTAGAGATTCTAATGCTCATGATATGATATTTCTATGAAATTAATGATCCTTATATGATTCTTTGATGTTGTCCATTGTTACTAGACTCACCTTAAAATGTTAGTTCCTTACAGGCGAGGCATGATAATTATGATTACTCCATAATGGAATCGGGAATTCTCGACCTTACGTCTCCCCGATAGAGTTATAATTTGTACTTGAGTTCTAATGCATGATAACTATATGATGACGAGATTACACCGCGCCTAGATGGTCGGGCATGTCACCGCGAAGGCGGGCTGCATACGAATACACCGTGCCTAGAGGGCCGGACATGACACCGCTAAGGCGGGCTGCTTATGATTACACCGTGCCTAGAGGGCCGGACATGACACCACTAGTGGGCGGTGTGTGATAGTTACCCGGACGCGGGTTAAAGATGATGGTATATATATGATATGCATACATGTGTTTTCCTTTAAAGGTTAAGGAGGTTATATCGTCAGCTCATGTTTTATTGTTTCTTTATTATGCTATTACTATTCATGCATTACATACTCAGTACACTTTGCGTACTGACGTCCTTTCTTTTTTGGACGTTGTGTTCATGCCCACAGGTAGACAGGGAGACGGTGCAGATCCGTAGGAGCTTATCAGCGGATTCACAGGAGCACTCCACTATTCCGGAGGTGCTACTTATGATCATATTCTTTTGTGTATATACTTGGGCACGACGGGGTCCTGTCCCGTCCTTATGTCTAGTACTCTAGTAGAGGCTTGTAGATACGTACTTGTGGGTAGTTGATGTCCCATGAAGATCACATTGTACTTTTGTATATCATTTTTGCAGCCGTGAGGGCTTATGTATATAGACTTATGTTACTTTGGAGATTATAAATGTCATGTTGAGTATGATGATTAGCTTAACGAGTGGTGCTCGGCAGTTAGCTCCCCGTCATGGTCCTAGTCGGGTCGTGACACCAACAATATCATGAAAGACCACACAAGTCATATAGAACTGGGTCCTCGTATCGACATCAAAGTAAGGTACCACTATATCTCAAACAAGATGTAACACCAGTTCCCAATATCGATTAATAGCACATGGAATCAAGCCAACACAATAGATCAATCAAGTCACAACACATTACTACCGCTCTCCCTTTATTAGCCTATTAGCTTCATACAAGTAAATTCACCTTCTACTCACAAGACATTCATTACTACTCAGTTTAGAACTAATTCACAATCATTGGTAAATTTTATCTGCCCAATTATCAAATAGATTCATTATTGATGGCATAGCACAATTCATCGCATCTTACAGGAATTCTCTTCGTGAGACCTAGAACAATAGGTACCACCCACTACTTCCAAGTCGCATAAAATCCACTGATACTCAAGAAAACCAATTCAAGAATCTTAGGGAATCTACAGGCCCCAAGCCCGAACATACAAATCGCACAACAATACCGTCCTATGATTCCATCCCAAATCTCCAATTCCTACACATGTATTCTCCATTCCTTCTAATACATGAATATAAGAAACTAACCGGAGTCTACCGAAAGGAAAGCCGTAACCTACCTCGAGGCCGAGCGGGTGCCATGAGCATCCGTTGATTCTTCAATTCATTCATCACATCATAGTCCGCACGACGGAAATCGGTACCATCATGAGACCCAAAATAGGACCCAAAATAAGAATCACCGTTAGAACTTTTATAAAAGACCTCGAAATGATAAGGTAAATTTGGGGACTTAGCCTACCTCTAGATTTCATTCATAACAACACTAGGTGATTTATCAACCTCCTTACATGAATAAGGTCAACTATTTTAAGCCATTAGCTAGGTAAAGTTACCATTTTTAATCTTATCTTTGAGAAATCCATTTTCAAGATTCATGGAAGAGACCCATTTATAATCTCGTAAGAAAATGAGAAACTAAGTTAGTAACCATTCTAGGGTGATGAACAAGTGGGAATACTTCGATGAAATCCATATTAAGAAACACTAACCAATCATCTTTTTAAGTCTAGGAAAAGGTGATACCCATTTTTGTGGTTCCTAGATGAGGGCCATTTAATAAGAATCACTAATGTGAACAATGAATGGACGAAGAATGGATGAAGTTAGAAGGATTACCTTTCCTAAGAAAATATCATTTTTAGTCTCTACAAATGCTCCAAAGGCGGTTGGATTCTTTAGGGTTTTGAAAAATGAGGACAAATCCCGAAATGGCACTTAAATTGGTATTTTTACTGTACGTAACTGCTCTAGCGGTATTTTCACCGCTTCAGCGATGCCGCTAGGACGGCTGAGTGGCTGCCATGGTGGTCCACTGGCCAAATATACTTACCGCAATGGCGGTGCTTCCACCGCTACAGCGCCGCCGCTGTAGCGCCTTTACAGACGTTGCACCGGCCCAACTGGGCCTGGTGGCCCACATTTCAAGCTCTCACATGATGCGCACAACGGTTTTGATTGAATTAGCAATTTCCAGAAATATAACTAAACGAAGACATTTTTAAGGAGTTAGATTTATGGTTTTTCTCGAAATTCATAGTAACGACGAATCGGCTCATTACACACTCTCTCTCTCTCTCTCTCTCTCTCTATATATATATATATATATATATATATATATATATATATAGAGAGAGAGAGAGAGAGACACACACACACACACACTCAACTAGTACAAAGTAATGATGTATAAAGTACACAAATGATCAAAAGATGTCTTGAAAGTTGGTGTTACTGGATTCACGTGAACCCGTATATTATACTAAAGTTAATTTCAATGTTTCATCAACGAACGAAATTAATGATGTATAATATTAATTTTAGCTAGTACAAATTAATGATGTATAAAGTGCACAAAAGATCAAAAGATGCCTTGAAAGTTGGTGTTACTGGATTCACGTGAACTCGTATATTATACTAAAGTTAATTGCAATGTTTCATCAATGAACGAAACATATTTAACAAACACACAAGAAATTAAAAATCTAACTACAAGAGAGCATATTATTCATTCTAAGAGGTTTCGTTAACAATTAAACAAACAAAAGAGGAAGGACAAGTAGAGAAACATACTCAAAAGATCTTATCACTACGAGGCGAAAAATATAAAGACCTAAAATGTCACGACCCAATTTGGCTAAGTCGTGCGGGCACTTACCTTTACCACCTCGGTAAGCAAACCCTCAACCCAATGAAAATAAGGACATAAATAAAGAATCAATCAAGCGGAAGAGAATAATCACATAAGTCTTACAATAATATATAATAGAATAGTGCGAAAATAAGGAAATACCCCCAGGGTCTGGTCTAAGCCATACAAGAGCATCTAAGTGAAAATATACAAGTCTGGAATATAAATATACATCAATACTGTCTATGTCTCATAATAGAAAAGTAAGACATAATAAGAGGAGTCTTCAAGGCAGCGGACAACTTGTGCTCACCCTAGAAACTCGATACTAATCTGATGGCGACTATCAGCCACGGGAGACAGAAAAAGACCCAACCTAGAACTCTGCATTCATAAAAGAATACAGCAACTGCAGATCAGTACAAAATCAGAGTACTGGTAGGCATCATAGGCCGACTAAGTATATTTAACATAATCCAAACAATAAAGCAAGATAGGCAGATAAATCAATAGGTATAAGTCAAACATAATCGAAAACAAGTACACGTCATTGCCTAAGTAGAGTATCTAAACCCAAATGTGCCAAGTCTCAATAAATCTAATCCGGAACCAACAACATATCAATGTCGTAAGTACCAACATGGGTACGCCAACACTATATTGGTGTTATAAGTACCAACATAGGTACACCAACAATATCATGAAAGACTACACAAGTCATATAGAACTCTATCCTGGTATCAACATCCACCCATAAAATACTACAATATCACAATCAATATGGAACAATAGTTCTCAATATCTACTAACAACACGTGGCATCAAACCAACACAATAAGACAATCAAGTCACAACACAAAGGGGTGGCTAGCTCTAATCACACAACAGGGCCGAACCTAAGGCAATATCCAACCCAACTTCATACCCGAAGGCTTACATGCTTTCTCCGACAACATAATCTAAATATATGCTTCGCTATACGAAGTCTCACCAAGGGTAATCCATAACCTATCTGGATGGCCGAACAACAAACACCAACAATCACTCCTTCGCTTTCCCCTTCCGCTGAACCTCAAGATTAAAGAAGTCTAGGCATATTCAAAATCTAGATTAGAAATCATGAAGAACGATACTTATATTGCAATCACTCAAACTAGGTCAAAACCAACCCTAGAATTTGAAAAAATAGGTCCCACAAGGTCAAAACAGGAAATTCGGGAGTAAAATATCAAATTAAGCACTAGGTGATTAAAACCCAATAACTAATTGCTAAATTAACTCAAGAATTCACCTAATTTGAATTTAAAGCAAAACTCCCAATTTTGGGTATAAACCCTAACTCTTTGATTCAAGGATTCAACACTAATAATGGAAGATATATAATTAACATCCCTAGATACATCATAATCTAGTATAAACCCAATCAATTTCATCATTTAAAAGCCTAAGTAGAATATTCATTAAATCCACTTTTATCTTCCATTACTAAGGAACTAATAAAGAAAGAGGAATCTATGATGATTAGAAACAAGGAATTAGTAAGAGGTTAGCAAGACTCACCACCAATAGTTTTCTCTAAGATTCTTCTAAAACAGTCCCCAAGAGCTCAATTTTCGTAATTGGTGTAACGGTTCGCATTTTCGCGGGCGGGGTTAGTACTCGAAAAAGCTACTTCGAAATCATTGGTGCCCTTTCGGATTTTGTTTAAAAGACTCACCATCTAATTTTTAGAAAATTAGGAAAATCAATTTTGAAGCGTTTATTCATACTCCGTGAAAAAACCCTTCTTAATCCAAAGTTCTAGGTAAGGGTTCTAGTGATCCCCTAGGGAAGGTGTTAGGTACCCTAGTATTAAGGATCCGTACTATACGGTTGACCTTCGAATTCCAATGTGTGAGTATTTGCATAAACTATTTATTTAGTGTTTATTTCCCTCAAAAGCCTGTCATGCTGCATATCATTTTATTTATTTTTTTGAAAAAAGAATTGAATATATTCCCTATACATATAGGGTATTTAGGCTCGGATTTATGTCCTTTTATATATAAGGATAGTACTTTTTCTATAGAAAAGGATAGAAAGTTTATTTATTTTTATAGTCTGGGTGAACAGGTTTTGTTCATGCTTTACCCACACGTGGACCGGGTTAATCCGTCTAATACATATCTAGAACATCCTTACCTAAATTTTTTATAATTATGGGCATAAAAATTGGATTTTTTTTATTTATTTATTTTACAAGAAAAGGGTTTCTTTATATTTTTTGCATGTTTTATCCTTAAGAAAATGAATTGAATTTATGGTCCAATAACTCATATATATTCCCTTTTTAAAAAAATGTGCTCGCTATATTTTATTTTAAATAAAGTCCCAGATTTGTTTCAAAAGCAAGATTTTGACTTTAAAGTCCATTCTTAGGCCCAAAAACACTTTATTTTATTCATTTAAAACGTGGGCCTTAGCCCAGATATTTCTAACCATGGTTTATGTTATTGGTTTCTTCTTTAAAGACAAAACTGCATGGTTCTAGTGCAAAAAAATACTTTGTTTTAGCTATTAAACATGGGCCTCAGCCATGTCTTCTTCTTAGCTGTAAATTTATACAGAAAAGAGTCAAGTGGATTCTTTAGCCCAAATAATAACTTATGTCATTTCATTTTTTGTAAAATTTTCACAAACAGCTACCTTTTAGCTCCTTCTAACAACCTATAACTACATGTTCTATATTTACAATTCGTAGCTATATCTCTCTATATTTAGCTAGTCGACTGGTATACTAAAATATAGTACAAATATAGAGAAAATATAGACGCTGGACTAACTGAAATTGCTATATTTATGGAAACAAAATCTGTTCCAATTTAAATTAAAATCAGTTTTATTGTTCCCTGATTCACGCAAGTATCCTCCCATTCCATATCTAATCCCATATCACATTCAAACAGCTAACAAATTCAAAAAAATTTGAATTCAAAAAAGTACATTCATATTTTTAACCAAAAATAAAAGATTCAACGATTAGTTCATCAAAAATCTTTGAATAATAACAATATCAAACCAAAGGAACGAGCTCGATTAGAACGACAAATATATATTTGATTTCATCTGTTGAAATATCGAATTCAAGTTGACTTCATAATTGAGGTAACAATGTTTTCACTGCAACCTTTTTATTTTTTCGCCTTTTCTGAACTTTTGAATATACGAAAACTCAGATTCATAGATTCAAAATATTATTGTTTCAGCTAAATTGAATATAACACATTGCTGTATTCGAAAACAACAGGATAATGACAAGCGTAACAGCGTTGATCCGTCATTCTGGTTTTTGGAACGATCAGAACTATTTTGTGAATTACAAAATTGATGCTGTTGTATTCGCTGATAATTGCAATTACGATGAGTTAGTTTCTACGATTACAAATCAATTAGGCATGGATACTGTCAGGAAAAAAATTTCAATAAAATATACTGTTGAAGGCGATTTTCAACCAATTGAAATACACGACGATATGGGAGTTCGTGTGTACGTTGAGCTTAAGAGAGAAAACAGAGTTTTGGGGATGTATCCAATGTGCGTTAGTATTCATGATTTTGATGTTGAAGATGATGCAAGTTGTGTAATCGTATTATTGGAGATGATGTCTTGTAAATTGGATATAGCGAGAATCGGGATGGTATGGAAGTTTGTGATTCTACGGGAAAGGTTGTTCTTTTGTTTGAGAATGATAACAATTTGGTAATTTAAAACCGGAAGCGAAAGGAGTTTTTGTCGATCAAATTTACCGGGATAAAGGAAACTTTGAAAATTGTGATGACGAAATATGCAATTAAGTGAAAGATTCAATTTCAAAACAGAGAGATCGAATGCTATAAGGTATGTCTTTCAAATGTATTCTGGTAACTGAAAGTGCAGATGTATTTTTGTTATATTTGTACTATATTTAGATGATTTGTTAACTTGTTTATCACACTGTTTATTAAAAAAAGTCTTATGCAACATATTTCTGATATATTTTTTGTATATTTCTACTGTATTTAATTGATTGAGTATGTACTATTTGCATTGTATTATGTAGCTACACTCTGGCATGTTGGTCGCCGAAATGTAAATGGAAGTTCAGAGCGTCGAGAATTGGGGATTCGAAATGTTCAGGGTTAGATTTTTTCGATGACGAACATACATGTCCGTTGAAGGACAAGGTGTATTCGCAACGACAAGCAACAAGTTGGTTTATTGGAGAAGCGGTTGTCAAGGCGAAAATAACTAACCATAAAAGGAAGGTCACACCTGGGGATATAAAAGACGATGTCAAAAATGAATTCGGCGTAGATGTTTCTTATATGATGGCATGGAGAGCTAGAGAGAAGGCTATAAAAGATTTCGAGAGGTGACCAAATTCGATTCATACAAGAAGTTGCGGCGTATATATACATCCTTGATAAAACGTATCCCGGATCGCTTGTTAAAATGCATAAATCACCGTAAAACGAGTTTATGTATTTGTTTGTAGCACTCAAAGCATTCATAAAGGGATTCGAGTGTTGTAGACCAATAGTTGTAATGGATGGTGCACACCTTAGATGTTATGCTATATTGGCGGTTTAATGGGATTTGGAAAGTCTACTCTATGTAAACTGATTTGGCCTTTTGTTTTGGAATTATGCTTTAATATTTGTATTTCGTCTATATTTGGGCTATATTTTAGTTGCATTTTGTCTGATCTGGTAGATAAATCTTATTCTGGTTTACTGTTAACTATATTTCATATATTTTTTACATATATTTTAAGTGTATTTAGATGAAATTTTAACTTTTGTAACACACTGTACATTAAAAATGGACTTATGGAATATATCTCCGATATATTTTATGTATATTTCGACTGTATTTAACTGGTTAGATATACTACTTTGTTAAATGAATACATTTCATTTAAAAATGAACATGGAATTTATACATTGAAAAAATAACATACTTGAAAGAAGCAACAATATAAAAACCATTCGGTGGTGTTTAACATTAATCATCCTAAAAAACATTACTGCACATGAAACGATATGTCCAAAATGAAAAAAACAGCAACAAAAGTCGCAACCAACTACGCTATTGTTCAACATGAAAATCAAAAACACAAAAGACTTGGTGGCCTAATCAAGATCCTCTTTATCAATCGCATCGTAATCAACCGCCGGTCTAATTGGTCTTGGAGGCTGCTCGTTATCACTTGATGCATTGTTGTTTCACTTATCCCATGCATAGTCGCATAAAAGGGCACCGTATCTCATACGGAGTAACTTTGCATCGAATTCGGTGGGATGACTTCACTTGAGCTCAAGTATTCAAAGAAAGGTCGTCACATACACACCACAATCCCCGAAAAAATGATCAAAAACTTTACCGATCAAAACCCAAGAAAAAAATAGATGTATTTATTGTGTTTTTTGTTGGAAGAGATTCTTACATGCTATCGGGAGCTTGTTGCGGGAGATTGTCTACATTTACAATGTCAAAGTTGTGTCGTTCTCTCCGTTTCTCGTAACAAGGATGTGTGGCAAAATCTATATCCGCCTTCTTCTCATATAAATCGCTCATTTGTAGACTCGCGTGACAAGAGTAGCCAACATTTTCATTCCGGCTCTAACGACGATCATGCCCCCGCAGCTCGGTATGATGTTGTATACATAGATGCACCCGTTTGTAAAAAGAAAAAAATACGAAAAAGACAAACATATAAATTTTGTAGAAAAATGAATGATTTTTTCAAAGGATGAGAGCACACTGTCGCTGAAAGATATCACAACCAAAATCCGGTGATTTTCCTTTTACGTTGACAGAATTAGTACGTTGTCAATGATATACATGGTACATTATCCAACAGCCTTATGCCCGTTAATGTACTCACAGCTTCATCTTCCTTCGGCGACGCATGTGGATGAATCGGGGTTTTCCCAAGATTTGTAAATTTCAACTAAAGTGTGAAAAATACAATGTGAAAAATGGTGAATCTATAATTGTTGTTATTGTGATACTTCCCCTTCTTGCGTAGGTAGTAGAAAATAATGTCAATATGTAAAAAAACATCAATTCAGTGACTATAATCAATACTATGTTCAATAAAACTATTGCTGTATATATATTAAATATAGTGAAATATACTCTTGAATATAGCAAAAATACAATTCTGTATACATAATCAGTACTTCACACCCCTAATAAAACAATGGCTCTATATTAAATATAGTGCAAATATAATGATGAAAATATTTTTAAAATACAATACAGTCTTAATGTAAGTACAAAATTGTGATCTATATATATATGTCAATTATGGTAAAAATATACTCTAGATACATCACAATGTAATTCTATTATAAAACATAAAAAACTTAAGTAACAAGCAGAAAGACATCAAAACCTCATCAGTCCAAATTTGCCCATCCATAGATAACAAGTAGAACCGTTAGTTTTTGTCGGATACGGCTGTAACTCCTAAATGTAACCGAAGTTCGGCATCCGCAGGATCCAGTCCTTCCTTGTTCTTTCTGTAATGATAAAAATACAGATCTGGTGAATTGAAAAAACAGGAATAAACTGAAGTTCAAAACACAAACTAATTGAAATAATAAAAAATACGACAAAAATATAATTAAAATGTATGCAAAATATAGATGCGGTGAATTGAAAAACGGGAATTAATCGAAGATCATCGAAAAATACGATAAAAATATACTTAAAATGCAAGTAAAACACATATCCGGTGAAGTGAAAATACATCTCCTTCCTCAACGTGATCTCCAAAAGATTTATGTGTTCGAACCCAAAAATTTCCATAATCTTCGGACGTGAGTTCCTTTTCCACTACCGACCCGAAACCGGAATCTCCAAAACAAAAAAAATTGGAAAAGCCCTGCAATTAAACTCCAATGCTTCTAATTTTTACCAATTAAACTCAATTTAAACAGTAACTCATCATCAAATTCAGTTATGAACTACAAATCTTATTGTGTATTTGAGGAAATACCAATTAGACCCAAATTAAGCAGCAACCCATAATACTCTATTATGCAATCAATCGATTTTGTAAGAAGAAATTTCCAAATTAATAGCAATATAATCCTTCACATCATAGAGCTAATAGTACCCTAATATTTCAATATGAAATAGGATATGTAAGTAAATAATGAAGAAGAGAAAACCGCCATACCGTAAGAGAGAATCGACAAGACCAAAATTGGAAGGTCCATGAATGAGGGAGGCGAGTAGGGTTTATGTTGAGCAAAAGTAGATTAGGGGAGGGAGCGAAAAAATTTAGATTAAAAAGGAAAAGGGAGAAATTAATGAGCAGTTAATACAGAGTAAAAAAAGGTAGTGAAAGAAATCAGAAACTGATTTGAAAAGCACGAAATTAGGGGAGATGGGAGTTAGAAACGTATATTTAGGAAAAGGGAGAGAGAGAAAGTGTGCGGCTAAAAAATAGGGGTGTGGGGGTGGTAAGTTAATTGGTAGAAAAGTGGGTAGCTATAAGTTGTAAAAATATAATATTATAGCTACTAAACTTAATTATTAAAAAGTATAGTTATGTTCCATAAATATGTAACATAGTAAGCTATGCCAAGTAAAA
Source organism: Lycium ferocissimum (assembly GCF_029784015.1). Classification (NCBI taxonomy): domain Eukaryota; kingdom Viridiplantae; phylum Streptophyta; class Magnoliopsida; order Solanales; family Solanaceae; genus Lycium; species Lycium ferocissimum. Next base: position 44,658 of record NW_026725993.1, read on the forward strand.
ATTACTTTTTTCAAAAGACCAATTTGAATGGGCTCTGGCCCGAAAATATATTTTTTGAAACGTCTGATTTTCTTTAAGAAAGGACTCAAGTGGGCTCTGGCCCAAAATATCACATTTTTATCAACGCAAAACCCAGAAAACGTATTTCAATAATTGAAAAAGATTTCTTGCCTAATTTTTACTCATCCTCTTAATTTTGAACAATCTGAAACATTATCTTGTCTTTCCAAAACCTCTTTAGTTTATTATTTATTAAGACAAATGCAGTTACCTTCCATTTTTTACTTTTTTCAAAATCAATACGTGTTTTTCTAGGTTTTTTCAAAAGAATTTTTTAAGGAGCTAGAGTCAATCTAAACGAAATATGCACCATTTTGCCTAAGCTGCCTAATTCGCAACATAAATTATTCCAATTTTGTTTGTGGGTTTTTACAAATATGAATACAATACAGGAAATACTTTAAACAAATAAAGAAAGCATAAATATATAAGGGAAGTAAACTAGCGGTGTACCAAACCCCTAGTAACCATTTTCACCCATGGTTGGGCCTTCGTGTCATTTTCACACATGACTGGGCCTTCAATATATTAGCTTCCCTTTCTTCTCTTTTTAGACAGAACAAACTTGAAAGAATTTCCCTCTTGGGCCAAGACCCAATAGGGCGGGGAAAGAAACAAAGACTAGTGGGCTTATATTTTTGGTTCTTATCATACATTACTATGTCCCCAACTTCTCGGCTCAAGTGATCGGTAGGTACAATCTTTCTTCTGTGTGCTTCGATTGATGGGAAAGAAACAAAGACCCGTAAGGTTAGTTTATATTTTTCTTCTTACCTTATCATACATATACGGAGAGAGAAAACACTATCATATATACAATAAGCTACGCCCTTATTCATTTACAAGTCTTTGTTTATTCTATACGCACATATATACACAGTGCCCTATTCATTTACAAGTCCTATTCTATATACAAGTATACATATGTACAAGCAATATATCCTATTTATTCACAAGCCCATATAATGTGCATATGTGTTTCTATGTCCTTAAACTCAAACCCCAAACCTAGGTGGTGGGAAGGCCAAGTCATCACCCCCTTATTCCAGATGCCGTACAAGGTCCAAGAGGTTTCATGAACCTCCGGCATGGCTGGTCACCAGGGGAAGGCTCAAACTAAGCCCCCCTCCCACCTAAACTGCCTTTCTTAACCAACCATAACCATAGAAGGCACAGATCCACACACACACATACATGGCTTGGAATAAATAGGATAGGTCCAATATGCATAGTTATAGAACAATTATAAGTTAACAGGAACATATGAGAACAAGGAGAGAAGAGGTGGATAGACTCAAAGAAAGTGTGTTACCCTTATGAACCAAGACCAAGGCACCAAGTATGATTTAAACATGGAAAAAGAAAGCAATCTGCATGGGCCTAATATGGCCAAGACTGAACTAAACCATGTAGTCACAACACAGACAGTCACATAGGAGTAGTACAATTCCTAACAATATTGATCTAAGTAGACATGGCAAAGTGCAAAGGCACATGAACATAGGGTAAATTAGCTTCAAGACATGGTATAACACAATAGAGAAGGGCAACAGATTTGGCCTTCACAGAGCACAGGTAGAATTATTTGGACAAAATCTTCAAATGAGCCTAGATGTCCTATGCACAACCCAAGTAAAGGTTCTTGCCATTCTTTAGAAATCATATTTTAAAGTCTAGGTGATTCTCACAGAGAATACAAGAGATAAACAAAAGAAGCAAAGCTGTAATTCTAACAAACATGATATGGGCAAACTCAAATAGAGGAAATCAGAGTTCTTTTCTTGAGACAAACACAAGTAAGGTACTGCATTACCTTTAGCACGGTTCAATTAAAGGTTAAGACACAAATAAACTGGAATTCAAAACAAGATGAATCTGCAAACAAGGCCAAGAGACTTTGAGTTCTATCACGACCCGTTTGGACTAAGTCGTGTGGGCACTTAACTTTCCCACCTCGGTAAGCGAACCTGTAACCCAACGATAAGTAAAGACATGAATAAATAAATCGCGAAGCAGAAAAGAATAAATACGTAAGTCTCACAATAATATATAATAGAAAAAGTGTGAAATAAGGAAAATATCCCCAAGGTCTAGTCTAAGTCATACACGAGCATCTAACCGAAATAAAAGCAAGTCTAGAATAATATAATAATACATCAATCTGTCTATGTCTCAGAGTAGCAAAATAAGACATAATGATAAGAGGAGTCTTCAAGGTAGCGAACGGCTCGTGCTCACCCCAAAAACTCGACGCTAATATTGAAGGCAACTATCAGTCACGTGAGACGGAGGAAGACCAACTTGATACTAAGTGCAGATCAGTACAAAACCACAGTACTGGTCGGTATCATAGGCCGACTAAGTATAGCTAACATAATTCAGACAATAAAGAAAGATAGGCAGATAAACCAACAAAGTATAAGTCAAACATAATCAAAGCCAAGTACACGTAATTGCCTAACCAGAGCATCTAATCCTAAATGTGTCAAGTCTCAATAAGTCAATCCGAATCCAACATCAAAGTAAAAACATCAAAACAACTCAAATGTAAGCCGTGATGAAATGAAATGCAAAAATGTATGAATGCAATGCCATGCAGATGTTGTATACACATGTACTCTGGACGAAAATATCGACATCTCGGTAGCACAACCCAAGGTGACTCGCAAAGTCTAAGTGCCACTCATCTCGGATCTTTGCCTAACATACAGACGAGATCCAGATCATTGCCCACAGGGGTTCTCACCTGCACCACCCTGGGGGATCCACGGAGTCCATACACTCACTCAATCCACGATTCCGGAACTAACATCAGATATCGGACACTCACGTCACCCTCATTTAAAAATCGAGCCCAGCTCATCGCAATGTTTCATCAAGTACCAACAATGTATCAATAGTATATCATGAGAGTGCGTGCAATGCATGTATCAACATCAATAATCAGATCAATATCACAAGTACAAACAAGGGGTATGCCAATAATATATTAGTGTCACAAGTACCAACAAAGGGGTACGCCAACAATATATCAGTGCCACAAGTACCAACAAAGGGGTACGCCAACAATATCATGAGAAAGTACACACGTCAAATAGATCTCTATCCTCATATCAACGTCAAACGTAAGATACTATAATATCACAATCAATACGGAACAACAAATTCCAATATCTACTAACAGCACGTGGCATCAAGCCAACACAATAGAACAATCAAGTCACAACACAACGGGGTGGCTAGCCCCAATCACGCAACTGGGCCCAACCTAAGACAATATCCAACCCAACTTCATACCCGAAGGTTTACATGCTTTCTCCGACAATATAATCTAAATATATGCTTTGCTATACAAAGTCTCACCAAGGGTAAGTCATAACCTACCTAGATGATCAAACAGCAAAAATCGACAAATCACTATTTTGCCTTGCCCTTCCGCTGAGCCTCAGAACCAAAGAAGTGTAGACATATTCGAAATCTAGATTAGAAATCATAAAGAATGATACTAATATTGCTATCATTCAATTTAGATCAAATCCAACCCTAGAGTTTGGGGAAGCGGGGACCACAAGGTCAAAACGGAAAATTTGGGAGTAAAATATCAAATTAAGTACTAGGTGATCATAACATAACAACTAATTGCTAATTTAACTCATGGATTCCCATAATTTCGTATTTCAAGTAAAACCCCTAATTTTGGGTATGAACTCTAACTCTTTGATTCAAGAATTCAACACTAATAATGGACGATATATGATTAACAACTTTAGATTCATCAAAATCCAACATAAACTCCATCAATTTAATCATTAAAAGCCTAAGCAAGAACATCCATTAACCCCACTTTTATCTTCCATTACAAAGGAATTTCTAAGGAAGGAGGAATCTATGCAAGAAATTAATAAAGAGATTAGCAAGACTTACCACCAAGAGTTTTCTCCAATAATCTTCTAAAACAGTCCCCAAGAGCTCAATTTTCGTACTGGGAATAAATGATTGACAAAGGGCTTATTTAATACACACGTAATGAAATAACAAGCCCGATACAGCCACAACGGCATCAGGGCCGCTACAGCGCCACCGCCCCAGCGTTCTCTAGGACCGTCGGGGCGGTCTGGGAAGAAATAGGTTTGGCCGCCCCAGCGGTCATCCCACCGCAACAGCGGTGCCGCTGGGACGACACTGGTGCCGCTACGGCGGACACCAGGTACCAGGACCCAATAATTTTCTAAGTCTCAATAGAAATCCCGAACCACTCCCGAGGCCATCTACTCATAAACCACATACACAAACCCACATAAAAACATGCTACGAATGCACTCGTGGACTCAAAATTTCCAACGGAGGTCTCGTTGACCGAGTCAACCGCCGATACCTTATTACCAACTTCTCAACCCAAGTCCCAAAAGGCATCCGAGTCCATTGGGAACTGAACCAGATATACACATAAGTTCTAAACGACCATTCGGATTGCTCGAAATCAACGAATTTCTGAAAAAGGTCCATTTACCCAAAAGTCAACTTTGAGTCAACTCTTTTTCACTTAAGGTCTAATTTCACAAAAAGTCGCCCGAGTCAATCTAGACACCTCAAAAAGCGTGTCAACGGTCCTCTCGGATCAAAAGTGAGCTAACCAAGCTTGAAAATGGGCGAAAGTGCTGGAAAGACTATAACGGCCAAACGGGTCGTTACATCAGATACCAATTGAACCATCGCTCGTCCTCGAGCGACGAAGAGAAAGAAGTGGGGAAATACCAGAATAAGTGAACAACTGGGGATATCGGATACGCATGTCGGACTTCTTCTTACAAGAAAGACTCTCATCGAACAAAACTAAATCCCAACGAATGACACAAAAACCACCAGAACAGCACAAAAATATGGAAAACCGGATGAACATCCGACAGATCTGGTGAAAAACTAACTCATAGAACAAGGGTCCAACAACGGGTAGTCTTAAACGGCCAAAGCACCCCGGCTTGCTTATCAGACACAACTCTCTAAACTTAGCTCAAGCTCCAATTCTCATATCTTCATATTCGGATTTCCCTCACAACTGATCCTCGAATAAACGAATCGCTTTCTCGAATTCTCCAATTTGATAAAACCGCAACTCTGAACGCAATCAAAAGGCCCCACAACTACTTCCCCAACCAATGCAATCCTCTAAAACATGGTCACAACCATAATCCATTCTGAACCGATAAAATACTCTGATTCCACTAACTCCATCTTCTAAAGTCGTTACTCGCATCGCGATTTTTGTGAAACATATGAACACACATACCCAAAAATCTGAACCCATAACTTACACTTGTCAGAAAGAATCCTTGATTCATTTGCGATCTCTACGCAATTCCATCAAAGCTAGTCTCACCGGTAGCCAACTTGGCCAGTTCCGAATCTTCTTAAACCTTCAAATCATAATGCAGGAACCATACTACTGATTATCTCATCGAGAAAACAACTAATCACTATACAGACCTCTCCCACAATAGTTGCTCCTCAAATCTGTACTAAGCTCATTGCAATCCATTATTCCATCCAAGTAACTGTTCTTAGAAAATATCATCAAATTCACTAGGAAACCCTAACAAGGCTCGATAAACCTGGCATACCCCGAATCTGAGCCAACACGCATCGAATTCTTAAATATCTTCCTGGAAATATAACCAGAGACCATTACACTCAACTCAAACCGTGCTGACCCTAAATGAATGCACAACTCTCAAATATTACTAATAATCATTAGAACCGACTCCGAATTTCGAAACCAATCACAGCCATACCACGCATAACAAATCCTATCTATCTTTTTCGACTCCACAAGTTGAGCGCTATCTAAGTTATCAACTTAGTACCGAAAAGCTATACCTTATGATTTCGATCTTCATATTTCCTAACCTTTACCCGATACACAATTCCGATACAACCCCGAACCTTTCGACGCAAAACCTGAAGCCTCATATAGTAATATATAACCATCGAACCTCTCATAGAATCACCTCGATATGCTCGTAAATTCTCTGAAAGTATCCAGTATTACACTGCCGCTCTAAATCTCACACAATCACCCCCAAGTCTTTAATAACCAAAAGCGCTTCCCCAAACTGTCCAGTCTATACTACTTGCAACATAAAATATCACCACTTGTAGGGTCTAACCTCGAAAATATAACTCTAGTCCTCACATAATAGGGATTCCACAATCTTCTCTCTTAAGGCATGCTAACTCATCCACTGTAGAATGTTACGAAACTTATCCGATGGTGTACCACCAAGCCACTTCTTACAAACCTCAAAATGTCAATTCACTGAATTTTGCCTCTCACTAGTCGCCGATCACGAACCTCATGGAACTCTGTCCTACCAAATTGTCCATTCCTGTACATTTTCTTCTTAAGCTCATGCAATAATCACGTCTCAATTGGAATATGCAAGAAAGCGACACTACAATCCATACTGACCCAAGAAATCCCCAAGATGTACCTTTCTCTTATTGATCCACAATCATCTATACCTTTTTTCGACTCATCAATTTCCCGATCTCTAATCAATTCACGATCATCAACACCGTAATCAATCCTCAAATCCACTCCATCGAATACCACATAATCATAATTCTTGCAAACTAGCCAAATTAATCTTGGAGATAGGATCGTACCACACACTCTGCAAATTAGTGTTTCCTTAACGCTTACCACTCTAAACTGAATGCTTTCTAAATCTGGTGTATCACACAACAGTATCACTAATATCTTTATGTATCCCACTGAATCGTCCTTGCCCAAATTTGCCTTACTCAAATTTTGAAATGTTATCTCGAACTCAAATCCTTAACGTTACAAGTCCTCGAAGAATCACTCAACTATCGAATCTGAATATCTCTAACCACTTGCACGATTATCCCTTTTTATTCAGTCATCCAAGCCAAGTAATAAGGCCATTAGTAGCGGATCTAGACAAGTGTTCACAACGAATACAAGGTTCCTAACTTAGTCCACCACTGACCTCCATTAGTCTATGATATAACCGAACATACCAAATCATCCATAAACTCTCAAGCCCACTCTACATTATACAATCGCAACCAAGCTCTCACCTTACTAACTCTTGTTGTAACAATATCCTTTCTACCCTTATCCTCACGGATCCCGATCAACCTCATCGATCACTCTTTTACTGTACATCATGATATAATGTCCCAACAGTCCAAACACTACTCGAGAACATATATTACCTCACCTCACGTCTTACGAACCTTAACCCGTGAACCCGATAGCAAGATGTCTGATTGTAATCCTTCAATCCTCGTATTTCATCTCAAATCACTCTATCACTATCAACCAACAACACTTAAATCCACTCGATCCTCTAAACCAATCACCCCTCTTAGCCGAACGAACCACAAACAATATCAATACTTCTCCTCAAATCGAAGTGTAGCAACCAGTAACATCCCAAGTCATTAACTCATCATACACTCCCATAATTGAAGTCATTTCTGTCAGTCAATTACTAGCTCCTCAGAAGCTTACAACCAAGTCAAATTTATCGACCAACGATGAGACCATAGCATTCACTTACTAACAAATTAGTCCTTTAACATTAATGAGCTTAGATCGATAATAACTTTTAGTACCATATCTCTGAGATATCATGTGAACCTATAATACAACCATAACTCATGCCTAATAATTCCCACAAGATTCGATACTCTATAATAACTATAACTCAGACAATCACCTCCATCGGTACCGTTCTGTCATGTTGAACCCCCCTTTACTTTTCACAACCGAACACGAAATTCGCCCTCGCAATAATTGCAACCTTATCCTGACAACCATGTCAGATACCGATTTTTCCTTTCCCAATATCACAAAAAATACTCATATCCAAGATATTCTAAGGAGTCTTACTTCACTACACACATTCCACAAAAGCTTCCTTCATGTTTTTATTGTCATCTTCTTTTCTTTATTACCCATGATCACAATATATTTGCCCAATTCGATGGCCATCACCGAACTTACACTTGTTCTCATATACTAAAGTCTAATACTCTATTGTTGCTGAACCATCGATCCGTCATTGGTACACCAGTGTCACGCACACCCTCATTATGCATTGACGAAGCTAAAGTCAAACCGATCATATCATCGAGCAACCCACTATTGTTATGCCATAGTGCACTTTGTCACTTCAGAGCAACCTAACGCTGAAACATGGAGACCCTGTAACCCTCTAAACTATCTTTCCATTTCTCACGAACTCTCACTATAAGCGAGTCTAATCACGACTCCGCACAGCAACGGAGTCTAATCGCGACTCCACACAATCAAACACTCAGGTCATAACTAGAGACTAAACTTGATCACCTTCCAGAATTAGAATAACACATCTCGCACTAAGCCACCACACGTCATAAATCAACCATTCGTATAAGAATTTAAAAACCAGTGTCCACCCTCCGTAGGTGATTAAGATAACAAAGTTCAAATATCAATTTGAATAAAGTCGAACGAGAGAATGAAAGAATTTCAAGTTTCCTAAATGTCTTATAGCCTTTCGCAGATAAGTACGGAGCTCATCCTACTGATCCACCAGACTCTACTAGACACGCTCTTGTATTATAGACCGGGTAACCTAGGGCTCTGATACTAACTTATCATGACCCATTTGGACTAAGTCATGCGGGCACTTACCTTTTCCACCTCGGTAAGCGAACCCTAAACCCAACGACAAGTAAAGACATAAATAAATAAATCGAGTAAGCAAAAAATAATAAATACGTAAGTCTCAAAATAATATATAATAGAAAAAGTACGGAATAAGAAAAATACCCCATGGTCTAGTCTAAGTCATATAAGAGCATTTAACCGAAAATAAAAGCAAGTCTAGAATAATATAATAATACATCAACCTATCTATGCTCGGAGTAGCAAAATAAGACATAATGGTAAGAGGAGTCTTCAAGGCAGCGAACGGCTCGTGCTACCCCTGGAAACTCAATGCTAATCACGTAAGACGAGAAGACCTAACTCCGATGCTCGCATTCATAAAAGAATGTGAGATCAAGACAAAACCACGGTACTAGTAGGTATCATTGGCCGACTAAGTATAGCTAACATAATTAAGACAATAAAGCAAGAGAGGTAGATAAACCAACAAAGCATAAGTCAAACATAATTGAAGCCAAGTACACGTCCTTGCCTAAGTAGAGCATCTAATCCCAAATGTGCCAAGTCTCAATAAGTCAATATGAATCCAACATCAAAGTAAAAACACCAAATCAACCCAATATAAGTCGTGATGCAATGCAATGCAATAATGTATGAATGCAACGCTATGCAGATGCTGTGTACACATGTACACCAGACGAAAATATCGATATTTAGGTAGCACAATCCAAGGTGACTCGCGACGTCTAAGTGCCACTTGTCCCGGATCTTTGCCCAACAGACAGACGAGACTCAGATCTTAGCCCACGGGGATTCTCACCGGCATTACCCTGGGAGACCCATGGAGTCCATGCACTCACTCAATTCACAATTTCGAAACTAACATCGAATATCAGACTCTCACATCACTCTCATTTAAAAATCGAGCCCAACTCATCATAATGTTTCATCAAAATCCAGCAGAAACTCCATCAATTTCATCATTAAAAGCCTAAGCAAGAACATCCATTAACCCCACTTTTATCTTCCATTACAAAGGAATTTCTAAGGAAGGAGGAATCTATGATGATTAGGAACAAGAAATTAATAAAAAGATTAGCAAGACTTACCACCAAGAGTTTTTACAAATAATCTTCTAAAACAGTCCCCAAGAGCTCAATTTTCGTAATGCGAATAAATGATTGACTAAGGACATATTTAATACACACTTAATGAAATAACAGGCTCGATACTGCTACGGTGGCATCGGGGCCGCGCCGCTACCGCCCATGACCTCTAGGACCGTCGGGGCGGTCTAGGAAGAAATGAGTTTGGTCGCCCCAGCGGTCATCCTACCGCAACAGCAGTGCCGCTGGGACAGTACTGGTGCCGCTACGGACAACACCAAGTACCAGAACCCAATAATTTTCTAAGTCTCAATCGAAATCCCGAACCACTACCGAGGCCATCTGCTCATAAACCACATACATAGACCCATACAAAAACATGCTACGAACGCACTCGTGGCCTCGAATATTCCAACGGAGGTCTCTTTGACCGAGCCAACCCCCGATACCTCATCACCAACTTCCCAACCCAAGTCCCAAAAGGCATCTAAGTGCATTGGGAACCGAACCAGATATACACACAAGTTCTAAACGACCATCCGGACCTCTCAGAATCAACGGATTTCCAAAAAAAAGTTCGTTTACCCAAAAATCAACTTTGAGTCAACTCTTTTTCACTTAAGGTCCAATTTCACAAAAAGTCGCTCGAATCATTCTAGACACCTCAATAAGCATGACAACGGTCTCCTCGGGTCAAAAGTGAGCTAACCAAGCTCGAAAAGGGGCGAAAGTGCCGAAAAGACTATAACGACCAAACAGGTCATTACAAGTTCTAATACTTCTATGTAAGATATCCAATTTTGAGTACAGCAACTACACTTTCACATACAACTTAAGCAAATAGAAGGACCAAAAGTCCCATGGATGCACAGAAGATTCAAAATTTAAAGCTCAGAGTTTGAAAAATTTTAGACCTTTTCTCTTGATCCTATTGTATTGCAAAAGGGACTAGGTTGATTTTATAAGAGGATGCACTGGATTTAGACATGTTCATAAGCAGTGGCCTACTCCTAGTTTTTATTTTTTTCAAACTAGACAAGTATAACATATCCTTAATTGATTTTTAATATTGTACAAAGGGGAAAACACATCTATCCAACACGACTAAGTTTAGTTTTTATCTTCTACTTAGACTTTAGACTACTAGACTCAAGAGCACATCTCAAAGTGGAAACATGACATATTATCCAAAGTATCACAAAAAAGAGGTCAAATATACCCCTAAGACTATACTGCCACCTTAAATGGATGCAAGCCACTGATTTCCTTACTTTTAAGGTCCTACTGTTACTTAGAAAAAGGGAGAAGACAGACCATATTTCAAACACAAATTGGACTCAAATCAATGCACACAGAATTCACATAAAGATCTTAATTATGAACCCAGCCTAACCAAATATCAAGGAGTCTATTACACCCTATTATATCATCCACATGAAATTTTTCTTGCCTTATTTTCAAACAAACAGTACTCCTTTTTTGAAAGCCTTTTCCTCTTTCAAGTTTTTTAAGCAAAGACTACAATTTTCCAAACTACCATATATTATCTAGCCTAGTCAAACCATCCTTCAGATATATCTGAGCTGGTCAACAGAGTTCATTCAAATTCAAAATCACACATCAGAACCAGATTTAACTATCTAAATGAACAGTTATTAATGCATAAGAAATTCATTTTTCAGGATCCATTTAACTTGGCAAAATGGCAAAGAGAATACCAAATGTGCAAATATAGCAGGTTACACCCCATAGACTAATGAGAAATGCCATGGCAATCTCTTATTTTGGGAAGAAGTATACTATGGGTCAAGTGATACTTGACACTTTCTCAATCTTCTCCTAATATGTCTTTAAAAGACTTTCCCATTTAGTCAAGTGGTTTCAACCCCCCACATCTATACTTGTGATCCCCTTTTATTACCCTTGAGCATGTCCCACAAGAAGACTCTACAGATTATATATATTAAAGCTAAACATTTTCTTAAGGTTTCAACCATAGTTTTCCCTCTTTTTCTATCCTTTTTATCCTCTTCTTTCACTCAGACTAGAATTGTAGGATATTTCCTACTTGTTTTCATCTTTTAAGCCTAGACAATAAAGGACCATGAGTTATTATCACCAAATTCTTCACTCATGCATAAAGAAAAGAAAACAGAAGTCATGTCTCAAAACAAAAGCCTCAATCTCCAAACTGTTCAAGACTGAACAAATCAATACCAAACTGCTTGTAATGACCCGTTTAATCATTATAGTCTTTTTGTCATTTTTGCCCTTTTCCGAGCATTGATTAGCTTAATTTTGACTCAAGAGGACCGATGGCATGTTTCCCGAGGTGTCTAGATCGGATTCGGGCAAATTTTATGAAATATAGGCTTAAAGTGAAAAATGGTTGACCCAAAGTGGACTTTTGGGTAAACGGACCTTTTTCAAAATTTCGTCGATTCCGAGAGGTCCGGATGGTCGTTTAGAACTTGTGTGTGTATTTAGTTTGGTACCTAATGCACTCGGATACATTTTGGGACTTGGGTTGGGAAATTAGAATTAAGGCGTCGGGGGTTTACTTGGTCAATAAGACCTCCGTTGGGAATTCTGAGGCCACGAGCGTGTTCGTAACATATTCTTGTGTTTGTATATGTGGTTTATGAGCAGAGGGCCCCGGGAATGGCTCGGGATTTCGACTGAGACTTAGACAAATTAGAGGAATTCTGGTACGTGGTGCCCGATATGGTGGCACCAGTGCCGTCCCAGTGGCACCGCTGTTGGGGTGTGTTGGCCGCAGGGACGGCCATGTGTATATTGGCTACATCGCCATAGCGGCCTGATGGGCACTGTAGCGGCCCCGTTACTGTTATTATTTCATTAAGTGTGATTTAAATAAGCCTTTAGACCCTCATTATTTCCCATCTCGAAATTAGAGCCTTGGGAAACAGTTCTTGAAGATATTCTTGGAGGTAAATCTTACTTGTTCCTTTACTCTTCCTTTAATTATTATCATCTTAGATTCCCCCCTCCCTTTATTAACCCTTTAGTGATGGAAGTTGAAAGAGGGTTTTGATGAACTTTACCTTAGGCTCATTAATGAGGAAATTGATGATGTTTATGTTAGATTTTGATGAATCTAAGCTTGTTAATCATATATCTTCCATTTCTAGTGTTGAATTTCGGAATCAAAGAGTTAGGGTTTATATCCAAATTGAGGGTTTTGCTTGAAATCAGAAATTAGGCTAATCCTTGAGTTAAATTAGCAATTAGTGGTTGGGTTATGGTAACCTCGTGCTTAATTTGATATTTTGCTTTTGAATTTTCCCATTTTGCCCTTGTGGGCCCGTTTTCCCAATTTTCAGGACTGGAATTGACCTAATTTGAATAGTAGCAATATTAGTATCATTCTTCATGATTTCTAATCTAGAATTCTATTATGCTTAGACTACTTTGGTTTTGAGGTTCATCAGAAAGGCAAGGCAAATGAGTGAGTTGTTGGTGTTGCGATTCGGCCATCCAGGTAGGTTATGGCTTACCCGTGGTGAGACTTCATATAGCGAAGCGCATATTTATATTATATTGTCGGAGACAACATGTGATCCTTCGAGTATGAAGTTGGGATGGATATTGCCTTAGGTTGGGCCTTGTTGTGTGTTGGGACAAGCCACCCCGTTGTGTTGTGATTTTATTATTCTATTGTGCCGGCTTGATGCCATGAGTTGTTGATAGATATTGGATTCTGTTTTATCATCTTGATTTCAATATAGTTGGCATACCCACTGTTGGTATTGTGATTCGGACATACTGTTGGCGTACCCACTGTTGGTACTTGTGATTCGGTTATATTATTGGCATACCCACTGTTAGTATTTGTGATTTGGATATATTGTTGGCGTACCCATTAATGGCACTTGTGATATCGAGCATGATTATCGATGTTGATCCATGAATTGCATGCACTCTCATTTTCATGATACACTGTTGCATGGCCGATATCTGAGGTTCATCCTAAAATCGTTGATTGAGTGAAATTGATACTTGATAAAACTCTTTTACTTGAGTAACGTGAGATGGCCGATATCAGATGTTCATCCTAGAATCGTTGATTACATGGCTGATATCCTATTTTAGTTCCGGAATTATTGATAGTGCATGGACTCTGTTATGACTACTGTTGATCAGGACCTGGTTGGGAGATTCAGGAAGCTAAAGCCGCTGAGGTTTGCTGGTACCTCGTCTGAGGATGCCTATGAGATTATTCTTGATATGCATGAGTTGCTGCACCGTATGGGGATAGTGGAGACCCACGACGTTGATTATGTGTCTTACCAATTTTGCGACGAAGCGAAAACGTGGTAGGGGTATTTCATGGCGTGCAGACCTGAGGGTTCCCCTCCTTTGACCTGGACTCAGTTTTACCGGGCCTTTCTTGAGAAGTATATGCCTCGGTTATTGCGAGAGGCGCGCAGGGAGGAGTTTTTGTATCTTGAGGAGAGGGGAATGTCCTTGGATTCCTACGTGACCCGCTTCCTATATCTGGCTCGTTATTCTACTCCGTTGATCCCTACTAAGGCCGATAGGATCAAGCGATTTGTTGGGGGACTAGTGGGCTCTCGCATTCCATATCTTCAGATGGAGTCTATGGGAGCTTCCTTCCAGTCCATTATCGAGCATGCTTCTATGGTTGAGGTCACTAAAGCTCGTGCTTTTGGTGGTAGTGACAAGAGACAGCGTCAGACCGGCAGCTTTGGAGGACACGGTTCGAGAGGCGCGGGTCAAATTTTAGAGGCCACCTTAGCCATATTTCGATCGTCCTGTGCATTCAGTGTTACCGGCTTCCTCGAGTGAGCTACCTAGGCAGAGGGCTCCTGAGAGCTCATTCTCCAGGCCAGTGGACAAGGCTGCTTCATTCGGACGTTCAGCTTCCATGTATCAGCATCCGTCTTCTATTACCAATTATTCTTGTGGAGAGGTTGGGCATATTGCCAGGAGTTGTCCCCGACCCAGGCGGGATAGTTAGCCTTCGAAGACTCCTATATCTTCTGGTGATCGAGGTGGGACTTCCCAGAGAGGCGACCCTCAGCCAGGCCGCGGTACTTCCCGTAGTTCTAAGGGTTCCAGCCAGCTAGAGATGGTACTCAGAGTACGAGAGGGGGATCTCAGACTGGGCGTGATGGAGCCCATTGTTAGTCATTTCCTATAGGCCTGACGTAGAGGCCTCAGTGATTTTAGGTACTATTTATGTCCGTCATAGAGCAGTGTCTGTGTTATTTGATCCTGGATCCACCTATTCATATGTATCTGCATTTCATGTCGTTGGTTGGGATTTGCCTTATGATAGCATAGATATACCTGTTCATATGTCTACTCCGATCGGAGATTCTGTGATTGTTGATCGAGTCTACCGGTCTTATTTAGTTACTTTTATGAGGTATAACACTTACGTAGATTTGATGATCCATATATGGTGAACTTTGATGTTGTATTGGGGATGTCCTGACTTTCTCCCTATCACGCGATCTTGGACTGTTACGCCAAGACAGTTAACCTAGCCATGCCGGGCATTCTTAGGCTTGAGTGGAAAGGTACTCTTAGTCCCACTCCGAAGAAGATCATTTCCTTTCTTTAGGCGAAGAAGTTAGTAAGTAAGGGGTGTCTAGCGTACTTAGCTCATGTTCGTGATACGACTGTTGCATCTCCACCCTATGAGTCTATCCCTATTGTAAACGAGTTAGCGGAGGTTCCCGTCGGATCTGCCGGGTATGCCATCCGATCGCGACATTGATTTAGGTATTGACTTGGATCTGGGCACTCATCCTATTTCTATTCCGCCATATCGAATGGCAGCTGCTGAGTTGAGAGAGATTAAGGATTAATTACAGGATTTGTTGAGCAAGGGGTTCATTAGACAGAGTGTCTCCCCTCGGGGTGGTCCGGTGTTATTCGTGAAGAAGAAAGATAGGACCATGAGGATGTGTGTTGATTACCGCCAGCTGAACAAATTCACTATTCGGAACAAGTGTCCCATGCCTCGTATTGATGATCTGCTTGACCAACTTTAGGGTGCTTTGGTGTTTTCGAAGATTGATTTGTGTTCCGACTATCATCAGTTAAAGATCAGGGCGGAGGATATTCCTAAGACAGCATTTCGGATGAGATATGGCGACTATGAGTTTCTAATAATGTCTTTTGGGCTTACAAATGCCCCAACTGCATTTATGACTTTGATGAATGGCATTTTTAGGCCATTTCTTGATTCCTTTGTAATTGTGTTTATTGATGACATCTTGGTGTATTCCAAGAGTAGAGAGGAGCATGAGAGCCATCTCCGTACTGTTCTTGGATTGTTGAAGAAACATAGCCTGTTCACTAAATTTTCTAAGTGTGAGTTCGAGTTGGAGTTTGTAGCATTCTTGCACCATGTGGTGCCTACGGATGGGATTATGGTTGATCCACAGAAGATTGAGGCTGTGAGGGATTGGGCGAGGCCCACTACTGTTACTAAAATTTATAGTTTTGTGGGTTTGTCCAGCTATTACCGCCGCTTTGTGAAGGATTTTACGGCGATCGCATCATCCTTGACCAAATTGACTCAGAAAGATGTTTCCTTCCAGTGGACGGATGATTGTGAGGAAAGCTTTCAAAAGCTCAAGCTCCTTTTGACTACAGCCCCGATCTTAGCATTACCCGTGGAGGGTAAGGATTTCGCTTTCTATTGTGATACCTTCCGTGTGGGCTTAGGTGTTGTGTTGATGCAAGAGGGTAGAGTGATTGCCTATGCTTCCCGTCAGTTGAAGGTTCACGAAAAGAATTACCCTACCCATGATTTGGAATTGTTGGCTGTGGTCTTCGCTTTGAAGATTTGGAGGCATTATCTATACGGTGTTCATTGTGAGGTGTTAACCTATCACCATAGTCTTCAGCATAGTTTTACCCAGAGAGATCATAATTCCAGGCAGAGTCGAAGGATGGAGCTCCTGAAGGACTATGATATCTCTATTCTGTATCATCGCGGAAAAGCCAATGTGGTGGCTGATGCCTTGAGTGGCAAGGCAATGAGTGGGGAGTTTAGATCGATTGATTGTTTCCGAGCGTCCGTTGGCCATGGAGGTTCAGACTCTAGCCAACAATTTCGTCCGTCTTGATATTTCAGCCCCGGGCAGAATTTTGGCTTGTATAGAGCCAAGGTCATCTTTATTGGATCGGATCAGGGCTCGTCAGTTTGAGGATGCTCAGTTGAGCAAGATCTGAGATAGAGTTTTAAAAGGTGAGGCCAAGGAGGCCGTGATTGATTCTGAGGGCATTCTGAGGATTAGAGGATGCGTGTGCGTTCCCCGTGTTAGTGATCTGATTCAGTTGATCTTATCTGAGGCTTATAGCTCTCGCTACTCCATTCATTCGGGGTGGCTAAGATGTACCATGATTTGAGACAGCACTATTGGTGGCGTCAGATGAAGAGAGATATAGTTGATTTCGTGGCTAAGTGTGGGAATTGTCAGCAGGTAAAGTATGAGCACTAACGACCCGGTGGGATGCTTCAGAGGATGCCCATTCCCGAGTGAAAGTGGGAGATGATTACTATGGATTTTGTCACGGGTCTTCCAAAAACCCTTGGCAAGTTTGATTCTATTTGGGTGATAGTTGATCGGTTGATTAAGTCCGCTCACTTTGTTCCAGTTCAGCTTTTCTATATCGTAGAGAAGTTAGCCAAGATGTATATTCGGGATATTGTGAGATTGCATGGGGTTCTTATTTCTGTTGTATCTGATTGAGGTACGATTTTCACTTTCCGTTTCTGGAGGGCGTTTCATGAGGAGTTGGGTACCTATTTGGATCTTAGTGCAGATTTTCATCCCCAGACCGATGGCCAGTCCTAGCGGACCATTCAGGTGCTCGAGGACATATCTAGAGCGCGTGTTAAAGATTTTGGTGGTCATTGGGATCAGCACTTACCATTGGTAGAGTTTGCATATAACAACAGTTATCATTCGAGTATTGGCATGGCTGTAGATCTCCGATTGGTTGGTTTGATGGATTCGAGGCTCGGCCTTGGAGCACGAATCTATTGAGAGAGTCCCTTGATAGAGTGAGAGTTATTCAGGCCAAGATTTTGACAGCTCAGAGCCGGCAAAAGATATATGCGGACCGGAAGGTCCGGGGTTTGAAGTTTGCTATTGGTGACCAGGTTCTATTGAAGGATTCACCCATGAAGGGTGTTATAAGGTTTGGTAAGAGGGTCAAGTCGAGCCCCAGGTATATTGGTTTGCTTGAGATTGTGGACTGTATCGGTGATGCAGCTATGAGATGGCATTGCCGCCATGTTTGGCTGTAGTTCATCCGATTTTTCATGTTTCGATGCTGAAGAAGTACCATACCGACGGTACCTATATTGTCCGTTGGGATTCTATATTGCTTGATGAGAATTTGACTTATGAGGAGGAGCCTATCGCGATCTTGGATAGGCAGGTTCGAAAGTTAAGGTCGAAAGAGATTGCTTCGGTGAAGGTGGAATAGAAGCACCGTCCTGTTGAGGAGGCTACTTGGGAGACTAAGTTCGACATGCGTAGCCAATATCCTCAGTTGTTTACTGCTTGTGTATTTCCCCGCTTTCTTTCTTTCTTAGCTCGAGGACAAGCGACGGTTCAATTGGTATCTGATGTAATGACTTGTTTAGTCGTTATAATCTTTTCGATATTTTTGCCCTTTCCCGAGCATTGATTAGCTCAATTTTGACCCGAGGGAACCGATGGTACGCTTCTCAAGGTGTTTAGACCGGATTCGGGCAACTTTTATGAAATATAGGCTTAAAGAGAAAAATGGTTGACCCTAGTGGACTTTTGGGTAAAGGGACCTTTTCAGGAATTCCGTCGATTTCGAGAGGTCCGAATGGTCTTTTAGAACTTGTGTGTGTATTCGGTTCGGTACCCAATGCACTTGGATGCATTTTGGGACTTGGGTTGGGAAATTGGAATTAAGGCGTCGGGGGTTGACTCAATCAACGAGACCTCCGTTGGGAATTCTGAGGCCACGAGCGCGTCCGTAGCATATTTTTGTGTGGGTCTCTGTATGTGGTTTGTGAGCAGATGGCCTTGGGAATGGCTCGAGATTTCGGTTGAGACTTAGAAAAATTGAAGGAATTCTGGTACCTAGTGCCCGATATGGCGGCACCGCTGTTGTGGTGTGTTGGCCGCAGGGGCGGCCATGTGTATATTAGCTAGACCGCTATGGCGGCCTAATGGGCACTGTAGCGGCGCCGCTGTTGCAGCCCCGTGACAGCCATGACGGTAACGGGCCTGTTATTTCATTAAGTGTGATTTAAATAAGCCTTTAGACCCTCATTATTTCCCATCTCGAAATTAGAGCCTTGGGAAACAACTCTTGAAGATATTCTTAGAGGTAAATCTTACTTGTTCCTTTTCTCTTCCTTTAATTATTATCATCTTAGATTCCGCCCTCCCTTTAATAACCCTTTAGTGATGGAAGTTGAAAGAGGGTTTTGATGAACTTTACCTTAGGCTCATTAATGAGGAAATTGATGATGTTTATGTTAGATTTTGATGAATCTAAGCTTGTTAATCATATATCTTCCATTTCTAGTGTTGAATTTCGGAATTAAAGAGTTAGGGTTTATATCCAAATTGGGGGTTTTGCTTGAAATCAGAAATTAGGCTAATCCTTGAGTTAAATCAGCAATTAGTGGTTGGGCTATGGTAACCTCATGGTTAATTTGATATTTTGCTTTCGAATTTTCTCATTTTGCCCTTGTGGGCCCGTTTCCCCAATTTCCAGGGCTGGAATTGACGTAATTTGAATAGTAGCAACATTAGTATCATTCTTCATGATTTCTAATCTAGAATTCGATTATGCTTAGACTACTTTGGTTCTGAGGTTCAGCGGAAAGGCAAGGCAAAGGAGTGAGTTGTTGGTGTTGCGATTCGGCCATCCGGGTAGGTTATGGCTTACCCGTGGTGAGACTTCGTATAGCGAAGCGCATATTTATATTATATTGTTAGAGACAGCATGTGAACCTTCGGGTATGAAGTTCGGATGGATATTGCCTTAGGTTGGGCCCTGTTGTGTGTTGGGACTAGCCATTCGGTTGTGTTGTGATCTTATTGTTCTATTGTGCCGGCTTTATGCCATGAGTTGTTGATAGATATTGGATTCTGTTTTATCATCTTGATTTCAATATAGTTGGCATACCTACTAAGTGTATTGTGATTCGGACATACTGTTGGCGTACCCACTATTGGTACTTGTGATTCGGTTATATTATTGGCATACCCACTATTAGTATTTGTGATTTGTATATATTGTTGGCGTACCCATTGTTGGTACTTGTGATATTGAGCATGATTATCGATGTTGATCCATGAATTGCATGCACTCTCATTTTCATGATACACTATTGCATGGCCGATATCCGAGGTTCATCCCGAAATCGTTGATTGAGTGAAATTGATACTTGATAAAACTCTTTTACTTGAGTAACGTGAGATGGCCGATGTCCGATGTTCATCCTGGAATCGTTGATTGCATGGCCGATATATAATGTTAGTTCCGAAATTGTTGATAGCGCATGGACTCTGCGGGTCCCCTAGAGTGGTGGCGGTGAGAACCCCCCTTGGGCAAAGATTTGGGGTCCCATCGGTCCATTGGGCAAAGATCCGGAACAGATGGAACTTAGACTTCACGAGTCACACTGGGTTGTGCTATCAAGACGTCGATATTTCCGTCCGGAGTACATGTGTACACAACATTTGCATGGCATTGCATTGTATTCATACACTACTGCATTGCATTATGACTTGATTTTTGAGATGTTCGGTGTGGTACTTGTGATGTGTGATTTGAATTAGAAATGTTCAGACTTGGCACATTTGGCATTAGATGCTTTACATAGGCGATGATGGATACTTGAATTGATTACATTGACTTATACTGGTTGGTTTATCTGCTTATCTGCTTTATTATTTGAGTTGTGTTAGTTATGCTTGGTCGGCCGATGATGCCTACCGATCGTTGATTGTCCGAGCCGCACTTGTCGCATTGTTTTATGAATGCAGAGTATCAGGTTGGTTCCACTTCTGTGACGCGTGGCTGATAGTCGCTTCAGCTTTCTCTACAAGTTTTCAGGGTGTGCATGGTCGTCCGCTGCCTTGAAGACTTTTCTATCTTTATGTCCTATTCTATTCAGAGACATAGATACTTTATGTATTAGTATTCCAGATTTGTATTATTTCCCTTGTTAGATGCTCTTGTATTATTCAGACTAAGGGGGTGTTATTATCATTCTGCACTTTTCTACCACTTATATATATATATATATAGAGAGAGAGAGAGAGAGAGTTACGTATTTATTCTATTCCGTTGCTTACTTTCATTCGTTTATGCATTTATTCATTGTTGGGTTAAGGGTTCGCTTACCGAGGTGAAAAGGTAAGTGCCCGCACGGCTTAGGCAAAATAGGTCGTGACACTGCTTCATTTCACCCTTCTCTTAATACTTAAAACTTGTTAAATTTGAACCCTTACGATCATCTATTAAACTAGGGTCTATTCATGAAGGATATTAAACTAGGGTCTGTTCATGAAGGAATATCCATACAGATGCAAGAGTGTATGGCATATCAGTCTACATTCATAACAAACTTACTTCACTAGTTAGATAAGACAACTAATGAAGACAGGACTAACAACAAGAGATCAGAGATAGTAGAACACACTTTCCTCCTAGAGAACTACTTCCTTCCATTTTTATAACTTTTAATTTCAAAAGTGATCACTAATCAAGTTGCAAGTTAATAACCATTTTGCTAACTAGTTAGGCTAATTACATTAATCCAAATTAATCTTCAAATAAGGACTTAATCTTACAGTTCCTAAAATTTATCCTTTCTTTTTCATTTTTCCCTTTTTACCAAACTCTGAACACTCAGGAACAGACTATTTTCAGATGAAAGACTTGTGACATGAACTACACAAAACAAGTTATGAACACTATATGTTTAAGCAACAAGTTCAGACAAGAAACTAAAGCCTTGTTCAAACCAAGGAAAGAACAGATTTCACACTCAAGGACCTTAATCATATTAGTTCTAGGATTTGCTACAAATCATAGACAATTAGCACACACTCTAGCCTACATTAGATGAGAACATAATCACAGGTATTGCCATTAACAGTCTACCGATCCCACTAACTCAAACTGAACCTAATTCCATTTTTGTTTGAATATTAATTGATAAAAGCAACAAACTGTTAGCTAATCCTATCTTTACTCTACTCCATGTGAGTAAGGTCATTTAAGAAGGAAAGAAAAGAAAAATGGAATAATCTACTGTTATATCTTCAGAGAACCAGCAAACAGATTCAACTTATGCTTAAGTATTCTTTTTTTCTTTTTTTTAAACAAGGGAACACACCAGAAATTGTATCCAAATCAATTGTTAAGTTGAAACATTCATGGTTAAGAAGACCTTGATAAAAGACTTTGCTTTACAAGAGAGTGTAGTTCACGGGTTGATCAGAAAAAGGGATGTGGTTTCTAATTATAAACACAAGCACACATTACAAGTAATCTATTCATGTTCATCCAAACCAACATGTAAACTGCATCATCTCCTTTAAACAACACGTAGGAGTTGAGTGGAGGAAAATAAATTGAACTTCACTACATTGGTTCAAAAAACTAACATGACTTAAAGAAGGAAGGAAAAGACAAAATAATTTCAAGGTACTTCAACTACACCCCTTCACAGTAGACATGGAACATTTGAATCACATGAACAAACAAGCCAACAGGAAGTCCAAACAGCCTACTTTCTAATGAGTTTCCACATAACATTCACATTGGTTCTACTGTGCTTGCCTCAAGTAAACCATAAGTTAAACACACAACTAAATAGGGCATCCTTTAACAATCGAACTATCATTAGCAGACTTTTAACCACAAATAATCTAACTAATGCAAACACTCTTAGGCTAAACCAAATTAAAAAAAAAAAAAAAGAAGTAAGAATGAATCAAGCCACCTTTTGTGTGTGCAGCCAAGAAAAGAATGAATTTGGGAGCTCTGTGCTTCCAACCTCAACAACGCAGCCACGTAAAAACAAAGTAAAGCAAGAAAATACTTTGGAATTGAGAAAACCCCAATTATTTTCAATCAAGGTATTAAAATTCTTTACTAAGAACTTTTTGAAAAAATCAAAATTTTCCAACTTCTTCAACTTTCAAATGTTTCCTCTATTTTTCTATCTCACTATTTTTTTTCCCTTCTTTTTTCCCTACCTCTTGTTTTTGTGAGTGGGGTTCTATTTATAGAACCCCAAAAATTCAACCAAGACTAACAATGAATGATGTGGGATAAACCCTTTTCTAAAACCAAATACTCAGTAAACAAAAATCAACGTCCAAGGTCTAAAGGTATAACACACATGCAGTCATATCTAACCCTTCTTGGGTCAATCTGAACCAACAACCATGAACCAATAGGAATTTGCGAAGAATAATAAACAACATAACTAAAAGCAAAAGAAAAGTCATGATTTTGACTGAAAAATCGAAAAAATGAGCAAAACAAAGATTCATTACCATATTCGGGTAAAAATAATATGAAATCGGGTGAAACATTCAATGCTCTCACCGTAATAAGCATGTAACAGTTGTATTCATCAGCTGGGCTCTGCGATCTTGCCATTTTTGGCAGAGAGAGATGATGAAAAATCAAAGGTGGCGCTAGTGTTCCACCCAAGTGGAAGAGAGAGAGACGGGGTGGGGGTGGGGTTTATTTGCAAAAGAGAAAAAAAATGAAAATCAAAGAGGGGGTATACCCCCTCTTATCCGTTGAATTGAATTGGGCCGGGTCTCAGCCTGGTTTTGGGCTGGACCTGGTCCGAATTTAAAACATGAGAAGGGCCCTATAAATATGTGTATACACCAAGTGTGATATATATATATATATATATATTCTAGTACACATAAAAAATAAAAAATAAAAATTGATGAAATTTTAATTATAGGAAAAATTAGGACATAATCATTTTATTAAAATAGCTTAAAAAAATGGGCCAAATTGTTAATGGGCCTAAAATTATGAACATGGCCTTAATTAATTCTAACCTAGCATGATCATTTCAATTATGGCCTTGTTTGGCCTAATTAGCAAATTTTGAAATTAAATTGAACTGGTTATTTCAAATAAAAGCATTAATAGGCTAATTTTGCAAAAATGACTCTAATTTCTTTAAATCATGATCTGATTAATTTAATTGTGGCCATGGAGAAATATTTATATATAAAAAGATCAATTTGCAATAATTATCATTTAATTAATTAATTATCCTAATTAAAATATTTATGGGAAATTATGCATATATTTTGTTTTTAACAAATCATGCAATTATATTAGAGATTTAAAGGGTTAAATAGTTAATTAATCAAATTATTTAAATTACTCAAACTTTCAAAGATTAAAAAGAGTAAAGCATTTTGATTTCTTGACAATTTTAAACAATTAAATAAATGACCCTTTTTCTCTCTCTCTCTCTCTCTCCATTTTTTTTAATTAAATTTGACAAACATCTCATAAAATATTATAAAAGTACTCATTAATTTACAAATAAATTTATGATGCCATGAAAATCCCCTTTTATCAATTTAAAGGAGTGAAATATTGACTGGAACAATTTATAAAAATCATTTAAATCTTTCAAGATGCCCAGCTCATTTTATTTATCATCCAGGGACTCTGAGTGATATAAATAGATTATGGGTAGTCAAAAATTAGGTGTCAATAATGGGAATAAATGATAGACTAAGGGCTTTTTAATACACACTTAATGAAATAACAGGCCCGATACCGCCACGGCGTCACTGCCCCAGCGTCTTCCCTGACCGTCGGGGCGGTCTGGGAAGAAAACACTTGGCAGCACCAACGGCCATCCCACCGCAACAGCGGTGCCATAGGGACGGCACTGGTGCCGCACTGGCAGACACCAGGTACCAAATTCCCAAATAATTTTTTAAGTCTCAACCGAAATCCCGCCCAACTCCCGAGGCCATCTGCTCACAAACCACATGCACATACCCACATAAAAACACTCTATGAATGCACTCATGGCCTCAGAATTTCCAACAGAGGTCTCGTTGACCGAGTTAAACCCCGATACCTCATTTCCAATTTCCCAATCCAAGTCCCAAAATGCATCCGAGTGCATTGGGAATCAAACCAGATATACACAAAAGTTCTAAACGATCATCCGGACCTCTCGGAATCGACGAATTTTTAAGAAAGGTCCGTTTACCCAAAAGTCAACTTTGAGTCAACTATTTTTCGCTTAAAGCCCAATTTCACAAAAAGTCGCCCAAATCAAATCTAGACACCTCGGGAAGCATGTCAACGGTCCCCTCGGATAAAAAATGGGCTAACCAAGCTTGAAAAAGGGCGAAAATGCCGAAAAGACTATAACAACCAAACAGTTCATTACATCAGATACTAATTAAATAATCGCTCGTCCTCGAGAGATAAGGGAGAGAGGACCAAAAAATGCTCGAATCGGCCATAACTGAAGATATTGGCTACGCATGTCGAACTTCTCCTTACAGGAAAGATTCTCATCGAACAAAACTGAATCCCAACGAATGATACAGAAACCACCAGAACGGCACTTCTCGAACACAGAACCATGGAAAATCAGATGACAGATCTGGTGAAAAACTAACTCATAGAACAAGGGTCCAACAACGGGTAGTCTCAACGGCCAATACACCTCAGGCTCACTTGCCCTCCTTCCCAATTCGCAAAACACCCGTGCCGAGTGTAACATTAAAACCTGATCGTTCACTCTACCACTCACAACTCTCTAACTTAGCCCAAACTCCAGTTCTCGTATATCCGCATTAAAATTTCCTTCATAACTGATCCTCAAATAACAATTTGCTTTTATCCGAATTCTCTTATTGTATAACACCGCAATCCTAAACGCAATCAATAGGCCCCACAAACACTTTACCAAACCAACGCAACCCTCTGAAACCTGCTCACAAACCATAGCCCATTCTGAACCGATAAAATACTCTGATTCTGCTAACTCCTTCTCCTATATCATCTAAAGCGATTACTCGCACCGCGATTTCTTAGGATCATATAAAGACACATACCAAAATTGTGAACTCATAACTTACTCTCGCTAGAAAGAATCCTTGATTCATCTGCGATCTCTATGCAATTCCATCAAAAATAGGTCTTACCGGCAGCCAACTTAGCCAGTTCCAAATCTTCTTAAACCTTCAAATCACAATGCAGGAACTATACCGTTGATTATCTCGTCGAGCAAACAACTGATCACTATAAAGATCTCTCGCACAACAGTTCCTCCTCAAGCTACAACCGATCACTATAAAGTACTCCGAGCTAAGCTCATTGCAATCCATTATTCTATCCACGAATCGTTCTCGAAAATATCATCAAATCCACTAGGAAACACTAACAAGGCTCGGTAAACCTGTCATACCCCGAATCTGAGCTGAAATGCATCGAATCTTTAAATATCTTTCTGCAAATATAACCATAGACCATTACGCTTAACTCGAACCGTGCAGACCCTAAATGAATGCACAACTCTCAAATATTACCAATAGTCATTAGAACCGACTCCGAATTTCGAAACTAATCACAGCCATACCACGCATAACAAATCCTGTCTATCGCTTTCGACTCCACATTTTGAGTCCTATCCAAGTTATCAACTTAGTATCGAAGAGCTATACCTTACGCTTTCAATCTTCACATTTCTCAACCTTTACCCGATACTCAATTCCGATACAAACCCGAACTTTTCGACGCAAAAACTGAGGCCTCATATAGTAATTATATAACCATCAAATCCTCATAGTACCACCTCGATATGCCCGTAAATTCTCCGAAAGTATCCAATCTTACACTACCGCTCGAAATCTCACTCAATTACCCCTATATCTCTAATAACCAAAAGCTCTTACCCAAACTGTCCTGTCAATATTACTTGCAATTATACTGTATTACCACAAGTAGCGTCTTACCTCGAAAATATACTCCAGCATCACATAATAGGCATTCCATGATCCTTTCTCTTAAAGCACACTGACTCGTTCACTGTAGAATGTTACTAACTTTTCCAACGGTGTACCACCACGCCACTTCTTATAAATCTTAAGACGTTGGTTCACTGAATTTTGCCTCTTACTAGTCGCTAATCACGAACCTCACGGAACTTTGTCATACCACATAGTCCATTCCTATAGATTTCCTTCTTACGCTCATGCAACAATCACATCTCAAGTGGAATATGCAAGAAAACGACACCACAATCCATACTAACCCAAGAAATTCCCAAGATGTACCTTTTTCTTATTGATCCACAATCAACTATTCTTTTTTTTTTTACTCATCAATTTCCCAATTTCTAACCAATTCACAATCATCAATATCGTAGTCAATCCCCGAATCTACTCAATCGAATATCGCATAATCATAAGTTCTACAAGCTAGCCGAATCAATCCGGGAGATAGGATCATACCACACACTCTACACATTAACATTTCCTTAACGCTTACCACTCTGAACTGAACACTCTCTAAATCCGGCGTATCACACAACAGTATCATTAATATCCTTATGTATTTCACTGACGCGTCCTTTCCCGAATTGCCTTACTCAATTTTCGAAATATTATCCCGAACTCAACTTAGTTAACATATCATCGATCTACCATTTAAAGTATTGATGTTCACTAATCCCTTACTCAAATCCTTAACGTTACTAGTCCTCGAAAATCACCTCTTACCTCAATTATCGAATCTGAACACCTCTAAACACTGGCACGACTATCCTTTTTATTCAATCACATATGCCGCGTAATAACACCACTAATAACGGGGTTTAGTCAATCTTTACACGATGAATACAAGGTTCCCAACCTTAGTCCACCACTAATCTCTAATAGACTATGACATAACCAAACATACCAACTCATCCATAAACTCTCAAGCCCACTCTGCACTATACAATAGCAACCAAGCTCTCATATCATAACTCTTGTTCCCACGATTTTCTTGCTGCCCTTAACCTCGCAGATCCCGATCAACCTCATCGGTCACTTTTTTACTATACATCATGATATAATGCCCCAGCAGTCAAACACAACTCACGTACTCATGTTACCTTACCTCAAGTCTTACAAACCTCAATCTCCTGAACCCAATACCAAGATGCCTCATTGTAACCCTTCAGTTCTCGTATTCCATCTCAAATCACTCTATCACTATCAACCAACAACACTTAAATCCACTCGATCCTCTAAACTAATCATCCCTCTGAGCCGAATGAACCATAAACAATATCAATTCTTCTCCTCAGATCGAAGTGTGGCAACCAGTAACTTCCCACAAGATTCAATACTCTATAATGACCATAACTCAGACAACCACCTCCATCGGTACCATTCTGCCATGCCGAACCCCTTTTACCTTTCACAACCAAACATGAAATTCACCCTAGCATTAATTGCAACCTTATCCTGACAACTATGTCAGATACCAATTTTTCCTTTCCCAATATCACAAAAGTACTCATATCCAAGATAGTCTATGAAGTCTTACTTCGCTACGCACTTGCACAAAAGATTCCTTTATGTCTTTATTGTCAACTTATTTTCTTTATTACCCGCGATTACAATACGTTTGCCCACATTCGTTGGTCATCACTGAACTTACTCTTGTTCTCACATACTGAAGTCTAATACTCTACCATTGCTAAATCGTCGACCGCCATTGGTTCACTAGTGTCACGCACACCATCATAAAGCCGTGACGAAACTGAAGTCAACCCGATCATATCATCGAGCAACCCACTATTGTTAAGCCATAATTGCACTTTGTCACTTTCGAGCAACCTAACGCTAAAACCTGGAGACCCTGTAACCCTCTGAACTATTTTCCCATTTCTCATGAACTCTCTCAATAAACGAGTCTAATCGCGGCTCCACACAGCAATTGAGTCTAATCGCGACTCCACACCTTGGTAACGAACCCTCAATCCAATGGAAATAAAGACATAAATAAATAATCAATCAAGCGGGAGAGAATAATCACGTAAGTATTACAATAATATATAATAGAATAATACGGAAATAAGGAAATACCTTTCCCTCGGGAACCCTCGTCCAATGGAAATAAAGCCATACAAGAGCATCTAAGTGAAAATATACAAGTAATAAGGAAATGGAATATAAATACACATAAGTGAAAATATACAAGTTTGGAATATAAATATACATCAATACTGTCTATGTCTCATAATAGAAAAGTAAGACATAATAAGAGGAGTCTTCAAGGCAGAGGAGGACTCGTGCTCACCCTGGAAACTCGATGCTAGGCTGATGGCGACTATCAGCCACGGGAGACGAAAGAAGACCCAACCTGGAACTCTGCATTCATAAAAGAATGCAGCAAGTGCAGATCAGTACAAAATCACAATACTGATAGGTATCATAGACCGACTAAGTATAGTTAACATCATCCAGACAATAAAGCAAGATAGGCAGATAGATCAACAAGTATAAGTCAAATATTATCGAAAACAAGTACACATCATCGCTTAAGTAGAGTATCTAAACCCAAATGTGCCAAGTCTCAATAAATCCAATCCAGAACCAACATCTCGAGTAAAGCACCAAACCATCTCAATATAAGCCACGATGCAATGCAATGCAATGCAATAATGTATGAATGGAAATTCAATGCCATGCAATGCTGTGTACACATGTACTCCGGACGGAATACCTCCACATCTCGGTAGCACAACCGAAGTTGACTCTCGAAGATTAAGTGCCACTCGTCCCGGATCTTTGCCCAACAGACAGACGAGACCCCGAATGTTTGCCCACGGGGGGTTCTCATCGGCACCACCCTGGGGGACCCGCGGAATCTATACACTCACTCAATCCATGATTCCAAGACTAACATCGGATATCGGACTCTCATTTAATAATTGAGCCAGCTCATCACAGTGTTTCATCAAGTACCAACAATGTATCAACAGTATATCATGAGAATGTGTGCAATGCATGTGCCAACATCAAGAATCAGATCAATATCACAAGTACCAACATAGGTACGCCAACAACATATCAATGTCACAAGTACCAACATGGGTACGCCAACAATATATCAGTGTCACAAGTACCAACATGGGTACGCCAACAATATCATAAAA
Organism: Lycium ferocissimum; assembly: GCF_029784015.1. NCBI lineage: Eukaryota > Viridiplantae > Streptophyta > Magnoliopsida > Solanales > Solanaceae > Lycium > Lycium ferocissimum. Next base: position 74,740 of record NW_026725993.1, read on the forward strand.
GACTACACAAGTCATATAGAACTCTATCCTCGTATCAACATCCACTCGAGAAATACTACAATATCACAAGCAAGATGGAACAACAGTTCCCAATATCTACTAACAACACGTGGCATCAAACCAACACAATAAGACAATCAAGTCACAACACAATGGGGTGGCTAGCCCCAATCACACAACAGGGCCCAACCTAAGGCAATATCCAACCCAACTTCATACCCAAAGGTTTACATGCTTTCTCCGACAATATAATCTAAATATATGCTTCGCTATACGAAGTCTCACCAAGGGTAAGCCATAACCTACCTGGATGGCCGAATAACAAACACCAATAATCACTCATTCGCTTTTCCCTTCTGCTGAGCCTCAAGATCAAAGAAGTCTAGGCATATTCGAAATTTAGATTAGAAATCATGAAGAAAGATATCTATATTGCTATCATTCAAACTAGGTCAAAACCAACCCTAGAATTTGGAAAAACGGGGCCTACAAGGTCAAAATGGAAAATTCGGAAGTAAAATATCAAATTAAGCACTAAGTGATCAAAATCCAACAACTAATTGCTAAATTAACTCAAGGATTCACCTAATTTCGAATTTCAAGCAAAACCCCCAATTTTAGGTATAAACTCTAACTCTTTGATTCAAGGATTTCAACACTAATAATGGAAGATATATGATTAACATCTCTAGATACACATAATCTAGCATAAACCCAATTAATTTCATCATTTAAAAGCCTAAGTAGAATATTCATTAAATCCACTTTTATCTTCCATTACTAAGGAACTAATAAAGAAAGAGGAATCTATGATGATTAGGAACAAGGAATTAGTACGAGGTTAGCAAGACTTACCACCAAGAGTTTTCTCCAAGATTCTTCTAAAACAGTCACCAAGAGCTCAATTTTCGTAATGGGAATAAATGATAGACTAAGTGCTTTTTGATACACACTTAATGAAATAACGTTCGACGTCGCGGCGTCATGCCCCGTCACCGCCCGCCTTCCCTGGCTGTCGGGACCGTCGGCGAAAAACACTTGGCCGCCGCCCCGACCATCCCGCAACAGCCGGCCGGTCTTCTTTGACGGGTGTCGCGGCGGACACCGGTGCATTCCCAAATAATTTTTTAAGTCTCAATCAAAATCCCGACCAACTCCCGGGGTCATCTGCTCACAAACCACATGCACGGACCCACATAAAAACACGCTACGAATGCACTCGTGGCCTTGAAATTTCCAACGGAGGTCTCGTTGACCTAGTCAACCCCCTATACCTCAATTCCAATTTCCTAACCCAAGTCCCAAAATGCATCTGAGTGCATTGGGAACCGAACCAGATATAAACACAAATTCTAAACGACCATCCGGAACTCTCGGAATCGACGGATTTCCCAAAAAGGTCCGTTTACCCAAAAGTCAACTTTTGAGTCAACTATTTTTCGCTTAAAGCCCAATTTCACAACAAGTGACCCGAATCAAATCTAGACACCTCGGAAAGCGTGGCAATGGTCCCCTCGGGTCAAAATGGGCTAACCAAGCTCGGAAAGAAGCGGAAATGCCGAAAAGACTATAACGACCAAACGGGTCGTTACATAAAAAATTAGAAATACACCTTAAATAAGATTGGAAAGCAAAAAAAAACAGAGAATTAAACTTTCTAAGACAAAGGCAAAAAAAAAACACACACACATTATTTAAAGATTGAAAAAGAAAAAGAGCAAAGAAGTGCAAGAAAAGATATCAATTTTCTTGAATCTTGAAGCTAAAAAAACATATATCAATTTTCTAACAAACACTGGCAAGGTAATTGAGACCGCGAGGAGTTTGTTTTAGGCGTTATTGTTCTATTTATAAAAGTTATTGGCGTTGAGTTTTCTGAATGAAATCAAATTGCATGACTTTCAAGTAGAATCAAAATCCAATAAAAATTTACTTCACCAATCGTTACTCATCACTATCTCTTACACAATAAGCAATTGTTCCATTGTAATTCTAGTATCTACTTCTTCCACGTGCAGTTAAATTCCTTTACCAATACAAACTCTTTATCCTAATGTGCATTTTCAATTGTGTCCTTTACTTATTAGTTATTATAAAACTTAATGTAAATAATTAAGGGCATAAAAGTCGATAAACATTTAAAGGATATTTTCGTCATTCAACATTAAGCGAAAATTATTCATGCTTTTATTTTATATATATATATAAATATATATATATATATATATATATATATATATATATATATATATATATATAAATATAAACTACTGATTCTCAAAGCCATTTCCAATAGTCGTGCCCTCGTTCATGGTGTGATCCTCTGATCTTATAACTTCACATTATATTATAAGTTTGGGGCAACACATTTTTTAGTCCTTGAGTTATGTTATATTGCAGTTTTAGTCCATGTATTATCCGACTGAACAATTTTAATCTTCAATTAAGCAATATGGGCTATTTTCATCCAATAACTAACAGAACTCATTAAACGAAAATGTCTGTTGATTGTTAGTAAGGTTAATGACTTGACAATTCAACAATAAGAAATACTACTGCATTTTCCCAAACATTTGGCTCCAATTGAAAAGCTAACAACTAAATGTGCTTTGGTTTAACACAAACATTTACATAGACAATCAATGAAGTTTGCAGCCAAAGAATTAACGCTCATCATTTCATTTAACAAACAAATTAATAGATATATTCAAATATGTTCAACATGGGTCTGCTATATTCAATTAATAGTCAGTTTGGTTTAATCAGTTTCGTCAGTTATTAGATCAAAATAGCTCGTATTGCTTAATTGAAGGTTAATTCAGTCGGATAACACAGGGACTGAATAACTCGGGGACTAAAAACGCGGTTATCCCTATAAGTTTAGTTTTTCAGTTGCAATTTTACCATTTAAATGTATATATCTAAGCATGTAATACATTTAGGACTACTTATCTTTACTAGACCGTGGGTGGATATAATTTTGGGGAAAGATCAAGCATGCCCCCTCAAATAAAAAATTACCCATCCATATCATCATTACTTTTGTACCCCCAGAAAAATTAAAAATATTTACCCGAGATGCCCCCTAGTTATGATACCAACATGGTATATAAATATACTGAGATGGTATCATGAAAGATGCTTCGGTCCTTCTCTTAGTCCTCCATGATACCATCATGGTCTATAAATATACTGAGATGGTATCATGAAAGATGCTTCAGTCCTTCTCTTAGTCCTCCATGATACCATCACTAGAGAATTGGCCCGCGCTTCGCGCAGTGATTAAAGGAAATTATAAATTTTCTAACTAAGAAAATAATCTTTACTCTCTGATCAATGTCATATTCTCTTTGTTCTCCAATTGTAATATTATCAACTGTTCGAACTATATTATCAAGATTGATACCAAATGATAAAACAAAACCAAACTTAATAAATTTAACATCGAACAAATGAGAGAGAATTTATTCTCAACTAATAAGCCAAAATATATATTCTTTAATACATTTCATTTCTATTTTCGTAGTAAATCCTTTGGTCTTTTTCTTTTAATCTAAATATTAGTAAAAAAATATTTTCTAGATCTTTTAAATAAAATAAATATGAAATGAAAAGTAAAGAAAGAGGATTACATTCAAGTCATATACTCTTTCCCTATTGGTTTTCCTTGTAAATTTTTTCTTTGACTGTTTATCTTTTTCTTTCGTTTCCAATTCACTAATTTTGGTTCCTTTTTCTTCCTATTCCCACCTTACCCCTCCTCTATAAGTATGCTGTCTCCAAGAGTGCTCGTATAGTCGTATGTTTTTTTTCTTTTTTTCTTTTTGCAATTACCGTGCAAAAACGTTAAAGAGGCGAATAAATCTTTTTACCTCTTCCGATCTAATCTTGAGTTACATAGTATACATCTTAAATAGTGAAGAGAAAGAATTAAAAACATTATTCTTTTAATTGGGTAAAATGATAAAAGAGTTCAAAATAATAATTAATTTTACAAAAGTGTCATGACCCACGTGATCTCCCTATACTAATCCGACACAAGCCATATTATTCACACAGTGACAAGAAAGATGAGAAAAATGTTTTGACACCACGCAACACACCGTATATGACCAATATCTTGTTAAATACGTACCAAAAAACAACAACAAAATGAAATGAAAGTAAAAAGTATATACAAATTATAAATTAACAGTGAATCAATTTCATTAAATAAAAGCTTGCCAAACTTGTTCACCACCTAATAGAAGTTGATACGGAGATATTTATGATATCATCACCTTGATCTAATATTTAATTTTATTTACATGCATACATTTATTTTGATATGTATAGGTGAGGCCGTGAGGGTACATTTCTTGAAATATTTAATATCTTAATAATAGGTAGTAAGAATATTGTTAAGACAAAAATAATTTGGAAACTCATCAAAATGTAGTTCAGATAAATCAAGTGACCGCAATATATATAAAGCTGAATTGGAATTTGGTTTTGGGATAAGGTAAAGAATTGAAAGGGACAAAGGATAAATGACAAATTACATTACAATTTAATACTCATAATCGTATAATATAATTCAATACCCATAATTGTATAGTAATTACTTTTAACAGTTGGAGAAATGAAACAAATCCGTTACTAATTTGAATGCTACTGCTTATGACCAAACTAAAATTGATCTCCTCCTCCTCCTCGTAATTATGTTTATAGTGAAAGTTGTAATGCAATTTCAAAATCTCCTCTTCCCTTTTATAAAATTCATAATTATGTATATGAAGAACATTTTAGTAAGGACATCAAAGATAACATTTATAATACCAATAGGATAAAAGAAAAATGAGGAAAATTAAGATCATTTTTTGAAATAAGACCAAATTTATACAAATCATATATACTATAAATAACTCTCATACTCCTAAAATTATATCTACACATATGCTTCGAAGTTTAATTAACAGTCTCCCCTCATTCCTACTTTGAGCCTATACCAAGCTACAAAATTTATTGAATGGGGGAGGTGAATGGTTTGAAACGAAGATCAAAGATCTATAAAATCAAGTTTGTATCTCATATGGAAAGCAAACAGACAGGAGCTTTAATGGGTAGTTTGTGTTTCATTTTTTTCATGAAAAAGAGTGTGAATCTCCCCCTTTTTTTATTATTAATAAATATAACCTTTATAATCCCAGAAAATCTTAAACAATATTTTCCACCAGTTAGATGATAGACGTTTCCACCAGTTAGATGATAGACGAAGAGAAAAAAGTGTAATTAAGAAAATTAAGAGATATAACTAACGTAATTAAAGAGTGGTTTTGAATTTTTTAATATACAACACATTAATTTTAAAATGGAAAAAGATGCATGATCTTCTCGGCCATAGAGATGTATCACCTCTTCAAAGCCTAGCTTTATATAATATATAGAAGATTACTTGCAGGGCTATGCAAGAAATTAATAAAAAAGATCACAAAGAAACCAACAAAAAAGAAGAAGTTATACCTGCCTTTCGTTCTCGGTACGTATATGTCTTTTGATTCATAAGCATCATAATGAATGTGAACTTCCGCAACTACTATAGTCACCTGAGACTACAATAAACCAAAGATATATCAGATTCATGACATTACCTTTTAAAAAAAACAACCGCAGCAATGGCAAAAACTAAAGAGAGAAAGCATCATAAAAATAAGAAAATATAAGAACTTAACATATAAAAATAGAGGAAAGCATCATGCAATGCAACACATAAAACCTGGAAACAACCTACTATCATGAAACTAACGCAGATTAAAAAAAAAAAAAAAAGACACATTAACAGAATCGAAGATGGCAACCTTTTATCTGCAGAATGCAGCACTTATAATGATGTAATGATAAATGAAATAACAAACATTATGAGGACTTTTGCACTTCCAAAAGTTGTGGGAGTATGGAAATAAAGATCACTAAATTTTTACATTAAAGAATATGAAGTAAATGAAGGAGTAGTAATTGACACTTTTTTTTTAATAATAAAAAATAGAAAAGTTAGAGAAATTGTCAAAAAAAGGAGAAAAAAGATAAATAGGAATGGAGGCCATAGAGAGGTGCCACATCACCTTGTCTATGCCTAACTTTATATTATATATAGATATAGATGGTATATAAATATACCGAGACGATATTATGAATGATCAATGTTCATTTATTAAAAATGACACACTTGAGACACTACTCATGACCATGGTACTACTCATGGTACATAAATATACTGAGATGGTATCATGGAGGGCTGTTTCAGTCCTTCTCTTAGTCCTCCATGATACCATCATGATATATAAATACACTGCGATGGTATCACGGAGAGGAAAGGGTTTGGCCGAGGGGTATGTCGGGTAAATATTTCATGCTAGTGAGGGTAGAAGCCAGGGGCGGACCCATGTGTTAAGTTTTGGTGCTCGAGTACCCATTAACTGTGGCGGATACTCTACGTAGACATATAGAAAATATTGAAGTTTTGATATAAAATAATAAATCGCACCCATGAGGCAATAAAAGATCTTGGTGCTCTGGTTAAAAGGTTGTAAGCTTTAGTAGCCAAATTTGAACCCTACTCAAAGCAATTTATTTTTTGTCGATTTTAAGGTGAGCACCCAAGACCACTGAATCCTGGGTCCGCCACTGATAGAAGCGATAATAGTTTGGGAGGGGACATAAGCGGGTAAAGATTTTGTATTTTGTGGACAATTAATGATGTTTTCCCTATTATTTTTACTAGAATGTATGAAATAATTTTATTCAAATTCTATTTTTATTCTTTTAATGGATAATTAACAACTCTCCACTTACAATTAAAGGTTGGGACTTGGGACTTTTTTCCCGGAAATCCCCAACGAAAAATTTGGACCTTCACATTGAGAGTATATGTGTGGCCATCCATCCAACCACCAAGAAGTCCCTTAGAACACTATATTTTATTATTCAGAAGAAAACAAATAAAAAATGAAGTGTGGATATATTAAGACTGAGTTTCCAATTGCCAACTCTCGGTAAATTAAAAGAATTGAAAATCGAAAAGTTGTAACAATTTTATATCCAAACATGAATAAAATTTTGGTAAAAAGTGAAAATTATCCATGGCCAAACATGCCCTTTAACCATTGTGAATTTGGATTAGAAGAGTCCAGTGGATATTAAGCTAAGACTGTATGGTTGAACAAACTAAAAGGGATACTTCTTTAGTACAAAAAATGTAAAGACGGTAATTATTGAAGTTGTCAACTCTTCTTGCATGATGAATTCATCAATGGTTAAAAAATCATATATAATTATAACTACACTACATGAAGAAGGCCGTGACCAAGTGGAAATATTAATCTTCAGCTTTGGTGTTGCTTTCATGGAGACTGGCAGTGGTTAGGAGATATTAATAATGATGAAGTGGATACTTATCATTTTATTGAGAGACAGACATGAGACATTAAAGAAAATTGTCCTGCTTTTATTATTGAAAAATCGGCTTAACCGCAAACCCATCCAAATTAATGGAAGATAAGAATCTATTTAACCTGTTTGGACTTTTTGGATGATTACTATTTGTTCTTCCTCTGGTGCAGCTCGCAACTTATCTGTTAACAGAAAATGCTGATTGGGGTGACATCCTTTGCATATGTATTTTTAGGGACCTAATCGCACACGTGAAACATTTAAGTACTTTATAAATTATCACGAAATGCACGGGCGACGCACTAAATGCATGTGTGACGCACATGATGCACAACACAAAAGTTTATTTTTTTAATACACTTTCAAAACTTTCAGGCTTGAATAATATTGTTGTTTTGGTGTACAAACAGGTACGACTGACTCTGAATTTCATACATCACACTGCATCTACACCTCAAAGGACAGTCCAATGCACCAAGCTTATGCATTCACAAGGTCGCCTAAGAATGGCTAGACCACATTGTCTATTGCATTCTACCTTATTTAATGTTTCTATAAGAGACCGTTTCAATAGCTGAAATCCGTAATTAACCACCGTGTCACACAATGACGAAAAAAGAATTATAGCACGATAACTAAATTTTTTGGCATTAATTTAGAGAGCATTCAAGGGGAAATCCTTGAGGAAAACGTTTAGTATCAGTGCAATAGTTGTAAACCATGTAGTTCTTTTGCACCCATTTAATCCTTGCTTGGCCAGAGTTATCCAAAGATTCATTTATCCAAGAATTGGTTGTGGAATTATTGGAGCAAGAAGAAGAAGAAACACATGTTTGGGCATTGAAGTTTCTGTAAGAAGCAATGAAAGGAGCTTTGCTCCAATCAGTCTTCACAAGTCCTCCCCTTGTTGCCCAACCCTCAGCATTCCATAGGCTAGAGTATAACCACATTGGTTGGTTCTTTGGATAAGGTATTCCATTAATAGCTTCAAGATTCTTGAATTGCCTAATTGGTGTCCCGTCTACTGAAAATCTAGTATAAATTTGAAGGAAAAAAAAATTAGAACAAGATGAGTAATTAGCAGGCATGCGTCTAATCAGAAAAAATTGCACTATTAAAGTAAAATTTTCTAAATCCCTTTCTTACTAATTAGTTTTAATATAGTCATTTTAGTTGCTTAACTTTATTTTTTTTTTTTCATAATTTATTGTACATATAAGTATAGCAATACATAGAATAATAAAACATTTAATTTAGGTAATACTACTATTTACCATTTAATCTGAAAGTGTTTTTTGTATAACTATCTGGTTTTCCAAATCCATCAACTAATCTAGATTGGTGACACGTACGGCCCATCTAAGGAAAAAACACCATTTATCATGATTTTTTTCATTCGAAGGGCTTGAACCCGGCCAAAACCTCTTATTAATGCTGGAGGGAACTCATCTAATATCCACCCCTAATTAAAAATTTTAAAGTTTGTGTTACTCGTGGTGATCTCCCATCTTAAAAAATTTATGATATTGAATAATCAAGATAGGTTAATGATAGCTAGGGAGAGGAAAAGCATAATTGATCCAAATAAAATTACATGAAACTTTTAATATTTTAACAAGTATTTTATGGGCATTAATGTTCAAGCATGGTAAAAATAACAAACATCACGAAAAATGGGATACATGCATCAAACATGCAAGAAAATGGAATTAATGTATCAAGAAAAGGTGTGACGCACATTTTATTCAGTACACTTGAGGCCTATAATTGGTTCACGCAAGATTAGTAATTGATTCTTATATCTCTTGGGAGCAAAAACAAATAAAAAGTATGCTTACATGATGCTTCGAGGATTCCAAAGAATAGAGTAGGTGTGGAAATCCTTAGTGGGGTCAAACCAAAGATAAAACTGTTGCTCCTTATCTCCCTTGCCATGTGTGTACACATTTGTATGAAGAATATATGGCTCTCCACTTACATTGCCAAGAAACTCAAAGTCAATCTCGTCATGAGTTGGTCCCAATGAAGATAACTGCATTTTTCATTCACCATTGAGACAAATTATAAATACGATTGATATAGTTCTCAAATATATAAAATTTTATTTTATAATATTTAAAGAATCTACGTACGAATTAATAGTCAAAATTAAGTATTTTTGATCCTTATACTTCGAATTGCTTCACATAATTTGAGATAGGGGGAGTGCTAGGTTCTAATAGTTTAAATTATTGTTGTCATGTCTAAAATGTATAGTGTTAGTGCATATAACTTAAATTCATATTATAATAAGTTTAAATCTATTTTTTAAACACCAAACCAAACCAATTGCGTCGTTTTAAAATTTATACACCAAACCAAACCAAAATAAGCGTCCTTTTAGTTGTTCGGGTTTTTATTTTTGAATTTTTCGTTTTTTTTTCCGGAAAGTCTTGATACAAAACATATAACTTTTACTTTAAATATTTTTTTCCTAGTAAGATACAATTATATAATTAAGGTGTTTCTTAAGAAAATAACACAAAATGTTGAGGACATTGTATTAAAATATTCAACAAAAGCTAATATAATCGGTTAAAATAAATATTGCTAATTAACAAGCCATAATAGAAAATGACCATAATCTAAAAATACTAAGTCATGCTAAAATAAGTATTAATTATATGACAAAGAAAAAAAACTTAAGTTATGTATTTTTACTCTCTAAATCAATTATGCAAAACTAAAGAATAGATATCCAACATTATTTCATTTCTAGTGGTAAATTGAATTTCTTTTGTTAGGATTAGTGTTGAGTTGGTTTTGGTTTGGACTTTATTTGTAACATCCATAGGATATAAAACTTATTGACATTCAAAATTTTAAGTTCAAGCTTGAATAATATGATAATAGATAAAAAATTACGAAAAAATTTAAAAAATATTTATAAATTACTTTACAAATAAATATTTTTATGTATAAAATATTTTAAAAATTGAATACATGTAATGTCGGGTTGGTTTGGTTCGGTTTGACTTTTTTTAGTTAAAACCAAACCAAAAATTATGGTCGTGTTTTTTTTTCCAACACCAAACCAAGTCAAACCAAACCACTAGTCGGATTTTTTTCTCGGTTAATTCGGAAATGGAGGTCGGTTTACGGTTTTTGTACACCCCTAATAAGTTTAAATCTATAAACTACTCCCTCCATTCCAAAATAAGCGTCCTTTTAGGCTTTTTATTTTGTTCCAAAATAAGTGACACTTTAGGATTTCAAAAAAAAAAAAATTCTATTCTTCCAAACTTACCCTTATTTATTATCAAGAATCATTGAATAACTTTTTTTTTTCTAAGCATTAATTAGGGGTAAGTTGGTAAAAACACTCTTAATTTTCTAGGAGTGAGCAATTTCTTAAGGGGTGTGAAAGAGATACTTATTTTGAAATGGAGGAGTATCAATGTAAATCAAACTCCACACCATTACATTACTTAAAATCCAACTAATGGTTACCGTCCATGAAAAATATGAATTAGCTAGTAATAGAGGCGGCTCAATAGAATTGGTGACCTAAAGTCAAATCTAAATAAGAGATCTCAAGTGTATTTAATAAGATGAGCATCACACGTGCATCCCGTGCCGCACGTACATCCCATATAAGCTAATTAGTGGCATAAGAAACAATGATCCAAAATCGATCAATTAAAATCTTAGAACTCAAAAGTTTATTGCATCAAAAGTATTTTGTTGATATAAGTATCAGATCATGAGCTATTATATGTATTTATTACGCATGATTATATTAACTTACATAGTATGTAGTAGCAGTGCCTGCAGAATTGCCGGGGACAAGTTTGATCTTCATGTCGATCTTTCCAAACATGTACTGTTTTTTTGACTTAAATCCAGAGCCAGAAATTTTATCGAGGGAAAGAGTAAGAAGTTGCCCGTTCTCCAGTATCTTCACCCGGTCATAGCCCCAGGTAATATCGAATTCTTGATCGAATCTTCCGGCCAAAACCACCACCACCAAGGAACTGATCATCAGAAAGAAAGAAAATATACGAGTTGAAGTTTTCATTATGGTGTCTGGATATTGGTTTTGAAACTTTTAAAGAAGGGTATGTATTTTGTGTTTGAAGTGCATGGACAAGGTTAGAGGCATTATATATAGTGTTGGGGGTGACAGTGTGGAAGATGTTGGAAGAAACTTTTTTTTTTTTTTTTTCTTTCTTTTGGGTGGGAGGGGGAATGGGAGTAGGGGGTTGGTTTTCCTTTTCATTGATTTTCTTGGCTCCCAAATAAGTGAAACTATTTCTTTGACAGTTTAAAGTTTTATGCACTGACAAAGCATAAAATTTATAAGATAATTGTACATCATAGTATCGATACTAAGAAACCAGGGAATATAAATAATTTGTAGCATGATAAAAATAAAATTGATATACCATAACAAGTTAAATGTCATTAATAATATAAAATTTATAAGGTAATTGTACATCATAGTATCGATACTAAAAAACCAGGGAATATAAATAATTTGTACCATGATAAAAATAAAATTGATATACCATAACAAGTTAAATGTCATTAATAATATAAGTATCAATGCACTAACATATAAAATTAACCCCTTAATTCATGGTCGAAGTTAGGGTACCGGGGTTCATTTGAATTCCCTTTATCGAAAAAATGACACCATATTTAAGGTTCATTTTATATATATATATATATTGAATCCCATTGCTTTCTTCATATTTTAAACCCTCTTAATTAATTCGTTGGTGCAATTAGCTTTTTTATTTGTTTTGGTAGGGAATAGGGCTTACCGTATGTATATATGTATCTGTCACGTTTCATGGTTTGAAGTTTTCGAGACCCCACTTGAAATTATTATTTTTTGGAGTTCATGCTTTTGGTGAAATGACAACGTCAATAAATCAGGCCTAATCACCTTAGGGCCTGTTTGGAAAGCCACCCAGGTAATTAGAATTGGCGTAATTACGCAATTTGGCCTGTTTATTTGATCAAGTAACAAGTAATTACACAGTTAGGTAGGAATTGGGTGTAATTGAGAGGGTGTAATTACACTCTCCAATTCTCAAAGGGGGATTGAGAATTGGGTGAAATTACACCCTGTAATTACAAGGTTACTTTTTAGTTTTTTTTTTTGTTTTTTTTAATTTCTTTTTATTATTGATTTATTTTTTATTTCTATTATTGTAATTTCTTTTGATTTATAATTTTTTTATGTCTATTATTTTAATTTCTTTTTTATTTTTACTTTTGAATTATTTTTATTTTTTAAAATGTATTTTTCTTTTTATATTATTTATTTTTCATTTCCTTTCTTCTCATTCCCAACCTTTACTTCTTGTGGTTCCATGTAATTGTTCGTATTTTTTTTATTTTATTCATTTTAGCATAACCGTGTGATTATTTTAATTTTTGAAACCGCACCTCTTAATAGTGGAAAGAATGAGTCATTAACAAACTTGGCATATAAAGAGTGACGTTATTAAAGTAGAATTTCGTTGTGAATGAGGTTATAGACTCATATTTTTTCTTTCTTTTGAATTATTTATTTAAGTTATATTGTAATTTACTTATGTAATGTTGGAATTTGACATAAGAGTATTATGTTAAACTTTTTCTTTTGAATTTTGAATTTAGGTTATATTTTCAATTTTAAGTTATTTGTTGTCACATTGCATGTTGTTTATTTTTCACTTACATTTGATGGATTTTTTGTGTCAAACATTTGAATAATGTTATGGCATTATATTTATAAATATTATTTTTTTGTCAAACACCCAATCCATAACGTTCTCACAAAAAAAGTCTTCTTTTAAGTTTTATAATTAATTAAAATTAAATATTATTAATTTGAAAAATATATATCTACAATATTAGTTACAAATATATGATTATTAATTAATATATTTTGTAGAAACAATGTGTTATTAAATAACTAATTTAATATCATTTATAAAGGCAAATATTCTTTAAATATTAATTTTAAATTTTTTATAATTAAATTTTATTTTTAAATTAAACTAACTGTGTAATTACACTTGTGCAACCAAACAGCACGCTTGTAATTAAACTGTAATTACGTTATGACAAACAAACAGATCGATGTAATTACACTACTGTGTCATTACTAGATTGTGTTATTACTACCCTAATAATTACACTAATTCCAATTACCAAGTGGCTTTCCAAACAAGCCCTTAAATTACTGGAAACATAATTATATATGCATTTCAATAGAGATTCGTTCAATTAATTAAAAATGAAAAGGAAAACGATATTGATAGAGTAGTACTGTTTCATGTTATCATCTTGATACCGACACGGATGAATAAAAGCAGTCATGATAATTATATTTACACACATATTTAACAACAATATAAATGTTGATTTTAAAATATTTTTACTAATTGACAGGGTGCACGTAAGGCGCACGAGATGCTTGTCTGACGAACGCAAAAGCTAGTTTTATTAAATATACTTGAAACCTCTTATTACGATTTGGTTTTAGGCCACCAATTCCATTGAGCTACCCCTGAGGACCGGAAGGATAGATATTGAGCATTGAACTCACACATACCGTGTCAGAAGACTGTCATTAATATCACTAGACTATAAGTATTAGTAATCGACATCATTCACAAAACATCATTGTGATACATTTGAACGATTAGAGATTTTATATCCGTATTTTCCTACTATAGCTACCAAATTTCTGTCTGATCAATACTTATACGTATGTATGTATGTGTGCACGCGCCTGTCTATGTTTATATTTACGCGTAACATATACATATCTCAATAATTATTTCTTCTATATTTACGCGTACCTTTATTCCATTTAAACATATCTCAATATTATCGGAGCAAAACCAACACCAAAGGAGGTGCCATCTCTTCATATATATATGAATTTACAAATTAGTGAATTTACAATTAAAATGAGTTGACAATTTAATTGATGTCACAATTTAAACTTAAAAAAATAATGCTGAACAAGTGAGCGTTGAAGTGATTCGATGGGTTTGGCCGAACAAAAAATAATGCTGAGCAAGTGAGCGTTGAAGTGATTAGGGAAAAGGGCATGCTTGCGAACGAGGAAGGTGGATATGTTTTAATGTTGACGTGGCTTTGGAGAATTAATTAAGGGGCCATTTGACAGCTAATATTATGACGTGAAAGTTAACAATTTGCATTGCATGGATGGAACTTATTATATATAAAACCTATTTGATATGGTGGATATGAGTGTGTTACAGAAAGACCAATTTGATATATAATTGGCGAACCACAGCTGTGTGATGCCTACAATACTTTTGGAAATATATAATTCTGTCATTTGGAAGATTCCCTCCACTTAACTATTACGTTTGTGTAGAAGAAGAAAAAAACATCAGAGAAAATAATATGTATATCATTTAGAATGTATATCTTAGTAGAGTTTCTTAGTAATTGCTTAAAACAATATACCCAGTTAACTCCACAAAGTGGGATTTTTGTATTATTTGCTTGAGGTGTAAAAAAGTCGTTCAAATTTTCATGGGTAATTTGGTAATTAATTTGCTGCTGTTATTTGGGGTTTCCCACTTGTATAATACTCTTTCCGTTCCATTTTAACCTTCACTTTAGTTATTTCATGCCTATTAAGAATAAGAAAAAATACAAGATACAGTTTAATAAGTTATCCTTAGTGGGCGTTTGGCCATAAAAATTATTCACTTTTTTCTGGAGTTATATTCCGGAATACTTAAAACAAGAAAAACTTGTTTTCCAAAAAATTTCAACTTTTTTCATTTTTTTATATTATATTTCACCAAAAACTACAATTTCAAAAATTATGGTCAAACACAACTCCAACTCCAACTTCAAAAATTCCAAAAAAAGTGAAAAAAAATTTGGTATTTATGGCCAAACGGGCCCTTATTATGCTAATATTCAAACGTCATCGATCACATAGTACATTGAATTCTGGAACTCCATCCAAAACTGATCCATTTTTATTCATTGGTTAATTAATGACTACTGTTGCCTTCAGCCAAAGTGTTTACCTTGAAAAAGAAAGGACAGCTAGTTTGGGGTTTTAAAAATCTCTATCAAAAGTATACACATTTGTGATAAAGAAATCTATCCATATAACATCTTAAGGCATATCTCCAAATTAACAGTGAATTTAGCTCAAAAAATTATCCCAAAATAATTATAACTTAAGAAATTCAAGATTAAATTAAAGTTGACAAGTGTTTCCAACAATATCCTTAATATTAATATGAATGTATCATGTATTAATTAACTTACTATTAAATAAGGATAACTTATTAAAATGTAATATTAAGGATATTGTTGGAAACACTTGTCAACTTTAATTTAATCTTGAATTTCAAATATATATTTTGGGATAATTTGAGCTAAATTCAAATATATGCCTTAAGATGTTATATGGATAGATTTCTTTATCACAAATGTGTATACTTTTAATAAAATAAATATTATGGCCAAATATCTCACTTACAAAGAACTAAATATACCCTCTTATCTTCTTCCACCACACCCCCTCTCTTTACTCGATCCAAATATACCCCTCCTCCATTAAAATTTGCCCAGTCCACCAAACCACCACCATTAATTGGGTTTTTTTTTTTATAATTTTTAAAACTTATGGAGCCCATCTTTCTTTTGTTTCTGCTTTATTGACTAAATGATTTTTTTGAGTAAACTGATGGATACACTGGTAAGAATTGATGGTTTATGTTATATTTTTATTTCCTTACTGAATAATGGATGTTGCTTGTGGATCATTCCCACCAATCACTGTGTACGAAAACCAAGATTTAAGAGAAGACATGATGGATAAGGAGAGTAATAAGCAATAAAAGTGTAGCTAGATGTAGTTTGATCTCTTGCAACAAGTTGTTGTATTTATGGATTTGAGGTCTTAACAATCATAATTGGGACTGTGATCCTTGGTTATCCGTTAGCAGATACCGAACTTCTTCCACCGTATTTTTCTTATTCAGTTTCCAATTGTTCTTTTCAAGAATTTCACTTTCCAACTTTCTTGCATTGCTAAATATAATTTCTTGCCTATTAGCTTTAAAAATTTGGTTAAAAACCCCTCGGTTACAACTTAGAAGTGGCAAAGGTTGTGGAGGGGGAGGAGGCGGTAGTGGTGGAAGAAAGAAGAGAGGGCTACGTGGGTTGGAGTGGTGAGGTGGCATGCCACGTGGTGTCCACCTCACCGAGTTATCAATGCCACGTCAGATTCGGTGTTCACCTTGGATAATTTTAACGGAGGAGGGGTATATTTAGACCGAAAGTGTAAGGCAGGGGTATATTTGAACCCAAAGTATAACGGTAGGGGTATATTTGAACCGAAAGTATAACGAGGGGTATATTTGGTCCTTTTCCAATAGTACAGGGGTATATTTGGCCCTTCTCCGTTTTTAAAACCCCAAACTAGCTGTCCTTTCTTTTTCAAGGTAAACACTTTGGCTGAAGGCAACAGTAGTCATTAATTAACCAATGAATAAAAATGGATCAGTTTTGGATGGAGTTCCAGAATTCAATGTACTATGTGATCGATGACGTTTGAATATTAGACATAATTACAATTCTTTTCCCTTCTTGAAGAGTTTGTGATAATTGTGCTAATGAGGCCAAATTTAAGTGATAAATGGAATATGAATGGAATATAAAAATCCTTATAACTTATGTAATTTTTTGCTAGAAAGCAGCTTATTTTACAACTCTCAAAGTGATTTATCTTATGATGCATTATTGTAATGTAGTTTTACCCAGGGCGGCTAAATAAAATTGGTGGCCTAAAACTAAACTTTAATAAAATGTCTCTAATATATTAACTAAAACGTGCACTCCGTGCGTTGCAAGTGCATCATACGTATATCCCGCGTCAATTAATAAAAACTTTTTAAAAATTACATACTTTGTTGATCTTGGATTTTGATTTTCATCAATTTTATTTTTAAAAAACATCTTTCCGCATATGCAACTGTTATAGGAATCGTTAACACTATTTTAAAAGAAATATTTACATTTAAAAACAATAAATTTATTTCATATGTTTCGAGTTGTTCGAATATATCCTGAATTTTTCCTTTTTTATTAGTATTATCTTTATTTGAAATACTCAATTTTTTTTAAAAGAAAATTAATTCATAAATTCACTATTAGTGAAAAATGGGGTCCTTAAAATTTTGGGCCTAAAGCCCTTGTTTTTTTTTTTTTTTTTGCCTTATTCAAGAGCCGCCGGTGCTCTTATCGTTCTGCTTTCTTGTCAATCTTTTTGTTAAATTTTTCTAAGCAATTTTTGGTGATAGCTTTTTTTCATATATACCTCATCGATCATCGTGAGGAGTTTTTGATGAAGACGCTAACCATTATTTTTATGAAATAAAAAGGATTTTTCTCCGAGAACTTTACTAATGGGGACTTTGGAAGCATTAAAATTAAGCTTTTTATGTGCCGTGAAAACTATAGCGACTTCAATTTTAGATAAAAGATGAGGTGAAAAAGAACTTACGTACGAGGCTACTCGTAGCCGAATTCAAAATGTGCTAACATTTCTTATTAGATAAGAGACACGTGAATATGTATTGGGTAGAACGCGCGCCCGGATACTCATGAGCAGCCACATACTCGGAGGGTCTGAGGGATCTTCACAGCTGTTTTCCATTCCCACCAACCCAAGTCACGTCAGTCAGCCTCGATCAGAGTGTCGTATTACGAAGAATGAACATTGGTGCCACAGACGGGCGACCTCACCCATGCTTTAGGGGTGAAAAGTCTAATTTTGACTTGTATAAAGATAGCTCAGGGAAGAAGGAAGAGGGATCATCTTTTTCATAGTTTTAACCCTAGCCACCGTTCTCTCCCATATCTCATATGGAAGAACACATATTATTTTGAATGCATTTTATGTCTTTCTTGCTTTTGACTTGTATTATTGCTACATTATCGTATTTATTATTGACAAGCAAACCCGGACACACTGAGGAGTTTCCACGATTTGATACAACTTACTTGTCTTCAAACCTTACTAAAACAAATCTCTAACGGGTATTTCATTTCATCTTTTTTTATTGGAAAACAAAATATAATTTAGAACTGCTTATTTTTATAGAACTAGAATTTATGAAACAATTTTATTCATATTGTATTTTTTTTAATGGATAATTAACAACTCTCCACTTATAATTAAGGGTTGTGTGTGTTGGGGAGGGGGGGTGTGGAGGAGGTTAAATTGGATCTTCACATCGAGAGTATATGTGTGGTCATCCATCCAACCACCAAGATGTCCCTTAGGGGTCGTTTGGTTCAAAAACAAATTACGCTGTGATAAGTTATCTTTGGGATTAATTACGTTGGGATAAGATATGATGAGTTTAGTTATTCTGGAGTTATTTTTTATTAACTGTTTGGTATGTTGGACTAAAAGTATTATACATTGGATAATTTTTAAAAAGAAGAGGTTTCTTCCTTATCCCGGGATAACTTATTCCAGCCTATGGCAGGTATAAGTTATCCCAGCACTATTTTTACTCATGGGATAATTTATCCCATGATTACTAACCAAACAAGGAATAAGGAATTGCTAAATTCTTATCCCAGGACTATTTATTTTTATCCTTCATAGCAAGGGTACTATGTTTTGTTATTCAGAAGGAAAAAAAGACGAAATGTGGATATATAAAGATCAAATGGGTTTCCAATTGCCAACTTTCGGTAAAAGAATTGAAATTTCCGGCTTGTGTTATTTTGTAAGAGGCATGGATATAGTCGAATAACTTTCTTGTCCAACAAATATTCAAAAGTTACTTTATTGAGGTATTTGTACGATTTGAATAGCCATTTAATGAATTAATTCAAAATATATTTAGATAAATTTTCTGCTTTTCTTGAAACAAAACTACGTTATTGTGACTAAGGGAATAAAAAAAATTGTAAAGACAAATATCGGCATTTTTATATGGGGAAACATTGAATATGAGTAATGTATATGGGGGCCCTTCCTCAGACTCTGCGAACAGCGGGAGTTTAATGCGCCAGGTTGTCCCCTTTTTTTTAATGTGTCTGCATCACCTAATTAGGCGTAAAAGGTTAACGTCATATACATTTTAACATAAATACTTTTGTTAAAATGTCAAAATCACTTGCCATAACACCAAATGTTTGTGCGGGAACCACTCTTTAAATGGTTTGGCTAAATAGTTTGTTTAGACATCGAAATCAAATAATGGACTTGGAAGATCAAAGACAATTAAGTCGTTATAGCTAATTAAAAGCCTAAAAAATATCATATGAAAAACCATTAGCTATCTCTTTCAGTATTTTTGTGGTTGGAAGTTCTTATAGTATTCGAATTGATACTTCTTCATTAATCATCGATAATTGTGTGTTATATGGGGATGATTAAAGTTCATCCATCCTTAATCAACATTTTGGGGCTGAAATGAAAAAACTTTGATAGGTGGGACTTTACCCACTTTAGTGAGCCTACTTGCAATGATATCAGAACTAGGGCGTGGTCATAAATGATCACGTTAAGCTTACGGATCCTTCGCGGTAAGATCCGAATAGATAATAAGTAACTTAAGGTTCATTTCTTGTAAAAAGTAATGATATTTATAAGAATTTTTCGAACATAAATGAGGAGATTCGACATTGTCACATATATCAAAAATTCAAAACTTTGCACATCACCTATTCCAGATTTAATGTTAGCTTAGAGCTTAAAAAATATTTTTCCTGATAGTCACAATTATAAACTTCACTAATTTGATTAAAAAAATGTTTATAATTCGAAAGTATCGGTTTATAGAGACCACCCCATCCCAAAAATACCACTTTATCTATAGATTACAGAGAAACAAAATATCCAAATCAAACTTTATTAAATCCTTAAAATATAAAACGGATTATCATCTAATAAGACACAATTACACTTATTGGGTTAGTTTATGTTGGTAATTAAACGTTTTAATTAATCACCAAATGAACAAATACAAAAACATAGCAAGTTCGGATAACTCCAACTCCGCGTCCTATACAAAAGCTGGTATCTAAGCTCCTGAATTTAACTTTACAGCAGAAAAAAGAGCTAAACAAATTAAGTAGAAAATAAGCTTCTGCAGTAGCTAATTTCAGATCCCCATAACACTAAAATTGCATATGCACACTATCTCTCTTGCAAGTCTTTCACGGTCTCTTGCTGTATTATCGAATATTCTATAGTTTCTCTCTCTCCACAGTGCATTAATGAATTCTGCAAAGGTCAATTTGATTGGTCTTTGCTATTTTTGTCTTCCCCCTAACATGTTGTATGATCCAGTAGAAGTGTTGGTTCCATGTAGCAGTAACAACTCGTATCTGCATCAATTAGTAGCCTGGCTCACAAGTACTTAGCAAATGCACATTCCCCAAAGAAGTGACTCTTGATTCATGCAGGTGCAGCTTGACAAAGCACACAAGTAGGATTCACATTAAGTCTCTATATTTGAAGCCTATCAACAATCTTCCAAGACATTGCATGCTTGGATTTTCACATGATGAACAAATGCATGCTTGAATTTTTCATATTATGATTAAGAAATGAATCAAATTAAACATGTTTCTCCCAAATAGGAAAAAAGGAATGACAAAGGCTTACAGTTGTATACTCTTCAGCTGCTTGATTTCAAGAATATCATTATGAAAATTTCAACCGACACAGGCTGGTTCACATAACTCCAAACTCTGTATGCTGAATTCTTTTCTTTATCAATTCACATGCCTTTCAATCTCTACCCTTTGACATAAATTTTAGCAATGACATGAACTTAGAAAAGAGGCTTCACAGAAACTTATAATCTTTGATACAACTGCAATGACAAGAACTTAGAAAAGAGGTTTCACAGAAACTTCTATATTTGATACAACTACACTTTGTTTGAAGCTTCCTTCATGCAACTCACAAAAGACGCAAAAAGTAATGCATCAGTTCTTTAACCTCGAACATCAACAACACTTATCGGGGGTCACAAAGCACAACTTTTTCTCATCAGAAGACGAATTTAATTCCTGCGCACCTATTAACTCGCTAAAATACTATAAAGCACAATAAAAGATTAGAAACTTCAACATACTCACCTTAAAAACCAACAAAGTGTGCTCATGTATCAGCACAAATAAATATAAAATATAAAGCTGAAGTAGAAATTTAAACAAACCCGTCTATGCACATGAGCAAACGCAACATCACCGGTTTTTCCTTTTGTTTGGTGCAAAAAAATACTTCCCACATTCCGATATATTGTATATCTGATTGAATACAACCTGAGTACTTCCCACAGTCCGATATATTGTATACCTCATTGAGTACAAGCTATACAAATATCATACTTGTACTTTAGAATTTGGCATTTGCACGGGGCAAAGCATGTACAAGCCTAACATTAAAAAAGAAATTTGAATTACACTTAAATTCACTGGAAACTCAATTACATTATTCTCTGGAAAAGATTTTATGTCCTTTTTTCCTCATATAAAGATTAGAACTTGTACTCATCTAAATTGTCAGTAGAGTTGAATCCTCTAAAATAGTTGACATGTGAGTTTCCAATTATCTACAACACACAAAATTCTCAACTATTTTAAATTATTAACTGGAGGTTGGAAATGTTTGGTATTGTACCCTTCTCAACAGCTTTTATCACCCTCATGATAGCCATTTTATGATAATAAATTTTTTGTATCCAGTCAGAATATTTCATCAAACTTACCATTTAAAAAGAATCAATAATTCAAAAAACTTCAACAGAGGCTAAAATGTGATTTGAATTAAGTAGTGATTGCTTAACCAACAAAATCAGTAATCTAGAAGAGAGATTGGATTTGAACTGCAAACACATGAAAATGAGATTGGATATGAACTGCAAACACATGAAAATGAACAAACCGTTGAACCAAGAACAATATATATATAATCGTGAAATAGCTTAAAAAAATTACAAAGATGTATCGACCAGTGACAATTGCATACCACAGAGTGGGAGCCATGTTAGTTTATGACATAATAATAAGAGACAGCTCCAGTCACACCACTAAGAGGTTGAGCGCCAGCCCCTTAAATTTCTGATCTTTCTCGTAATTTATCTCTCTTGCTTAACTTAATCCCAAAAGCCTGCAAATATCAACAGCTTCTCACATGGTTTTTACTCTTTTCAGGCATTTGTTAGCTTTCAACAACTTTAGAAGGAGTAGTTGCTAATAACAATAAATAATGATACAGTAACATGAAAGAATTAACGCTCAGAAGTTTTCAATCCACAAAATCTAGTTCTGCAATAGGAAAGTACAAAAAAGACGGGAAAAATGAGAAATAGTTGCAAGGAATATTTTTCAATAAGCAAAAATAGAAAAAAAAAAAAAAAAAAAAAAGACTAATAAATGAGCTGAAAATTATTTTAAAAAATCCATGAAAGAACGTTCTCAAACTTACCAAGAAAGCATACCCAAAGCCATTAGAGTAAGAAGGAGAATGACCCCATCTCTCATAAGAATGAAATATGAAAACCCATCATTCTTGGATAAAACTACCTTCTTATGCTGTGCTGAGACTTCACCACCTAAAGATCCTATTTTTATGTTCCTTCTGTATTTTCTCTCTTCCCAAAGTTCAAAAACTAAACTACAACTCAAAATGGAGGAAAGCTGACGAAAGGAAGAGACCTTTTTATGCCTGGTATTCAGAATCCTAGAAGAATTCTCCTCCCCTCATGACTTTCTTCTGCTCCTTTGATTCGATGAGATCCATTTTAAACATTAATTAAATCCAATGATATAACTAATAATCAACTTTCTACCGTTACAATTCTAAGGCAGAGACTTGAGAGGACTAAAGTCTTTTCATATTTCATGTTCCGAGGAATCTTCTTCATTCAATTAAGTAACGCATTTAACCATTTTTTAGATTTTAAAAAATAAGTTTAAACATAAATATTAGGGAAGAAAAAAGTCTAATCCACAAAAAATCAAGGAAAAAAGATAAATAAGAAGGTATATGCTGAGTGAGAAGCAGGGGCTATAGTAGGATATGTATGATAGGCCCTGACTTAAAAATGAGAGCATAGAGTGTAAGTTTAGAGCAGTAGATTTCCTTAACTAATATAATTTATAAGCGCTGCAACGAATCTAAATTTCAGGCAGAATTTGAGAATAATGGATACATAGAAACAGGAAATACTAACCAAACAAATCTCAAAAGCAGAGAAAGAGGGTATTTACCTTCGCGAGTAGCTTTCGCCAGGGATCTGTTTGTGGATAGGTTTCACAAAAAATAAGTAAGGCTAATGTATATGAATTCTATATTTGAAATGGATACAAGGATTGTTGAGTGTTATACTTACTTGTTCATGTCCATCAATATCTGCTAGTAGACCCTGTAGTAATACATAATTGATTAATAACATGAACAGCAAATCTAAGGTTTCAAGTAATTGTCCCCAATATTTTAACTTACCAATGTTCCTGAGACTATGACATACAAATCTGTTTGAGCCTCATTCTGGAGAATCAAATTTTCCTTGGGAGGGTAGTATTCAACTTTCATTAACCTTAAAATCAGGAACAACACCATACTTCTTGAATGAATAGTAGTATGCCACAGTGGTATAGCACAAAAAGGGTAAAAACGACGGCCATGGTCGGGTAACGAAAAGCATTGGAGGATTTAATCGTGATCGAATGAAAAGGAAAAAGTGCCGCAAATTGACATGGAAAGAAAAATGGGTAAGAGAGGAAGGACTAAATCCTAATTAAGAGGATAAAGCGGCAGTACTGTTTCGGGGGAGAAGGAATTGGTAGTGACGACTGACGATAGAACCAAATAAAGGGAATTTTGGGATTTAAGACGTGACTTTTGGCTTTTCTATGTAGAGGTGCCTTGTTTTTAAATAAAAAAAAAAATTAGGCTGGGAATTAGGAAAAGTTGGAAAAAATTGTGGAAAAAGATAAATGCAATTCTTGATTTTTAAGAGCGTTACGTGGCGGGCCTATGTCCTCCTTTTATATATATATATTTATATTACTCGAGCCCAACATGAATGGTTAAACAAAATAAAGGAGATACTTCTTTAGTATTGAAAATGTAAATACGGTAAATACTCCTAACGTGATCAACTCTCCTTGCAGGACAAATTCAATGGTTAGAAAATCATAACTAAAATTACAATACACTGGTTCAAATATTATACTTTCATAACTACTTCTAAACTAGCAATGGCTTTCCCTACTCTTATTAGCTCTGTCTGCCCAAAAAAGAAGAAAAAAATTGAAGAAAAAAAGGGTGACCAAGTAAATGTTAGTGCTATGATTTTAATGATGACAAATTATTTTTATGTAGGTATAATACTCAAAGGAACCCAAAAATGCAGCAAGCCCATTGGACATACAAAGCCCATTTTACAAGGAAAACTCAGTCGGCTACAAAGGGAAACAACCACGAAGTACAAAGAAAATAAGCCCATACTTATTTATGGGAACAAAGTATCAGATCAAGCCAAGGTTTCAATCAAGTAAGATTACAGAATCTTACGCTATGTCAAATGAAAGGGAATCAGTCAAGAGATCAATCAGTGTCAATCATGAAGATTTCAAGTTTAATCATATTAGGATCAACAAGGAAACCAGTACCAAAGTTGAACCATTCCAACAAGGAAAATACTGGCCATATAAAGAACAAGGAAAGAAGTCGTACAACATTAATAGCTCTTGCTTTATTCTTGGAAATTAGGATTCTCAATATTCCTAATTTACAAGGATCAATTCTCTTGGGTTGATATCTCTGCTGGAAGAGTCTAACGGCTATAAAATTGAGGAATATAAATACAAAACTCCAGAGACGAAGAAACTTATACCTTTGTCTCATTCTCTCAAGTTCTCTGCTTTACTTTTCATAAACATTGTATTTCTGAGTGATCTATAGTGTGAACATAAAAAGAAAGGAGAGATATAGTATAGTTTGTAAGGCATTGTATCAAAAGATTACGAGTGTTTTGAATGTAGACGTAAGAGCTCCATTCAAACAACCATTGTACCAAACCTTTCACAAAAGAGCTGCAGAGAACACTTTTGCCACCCAAGGGGACTGGATTAGGATTCATATTGAATCTGAACCAGTATAAAATATCTGGTGTTATTTAATTTCTACATTACTTTAGAATCGACTAGTTTGTTCAGATAATCGACTGCCTAAGCGAAAAAGTTACAATCCCCCCCCCCCCCTTCCCGCCCCTCCCCTCTTGCACTTTCAATTGGTATTAGAGTAAGGTCTCACATTTAGTTGCTTAATCGTATGTGAGAAAATATCAAATGACTGGATATCAAATTCCTGGAGCAATCTTGTAAGATGGCACTCCACAACAAGACCACCATACTTCAATGGTGAACACTATTGTCACTGGAAGGAAAGGTTTAAAACCTTTGTGTTGTCAACAGATTATCAAGCTTGGATTATGATCAAGAAAGGGCCTAAACTGTTCCAAATGTTGATACTGGTAATAAGAAGGACAAAGGCACACCAAAAATTGATTTGGAATCACATAATGTTACTAAAGAACAACAGGAAACACTGCAAACAAATGCTAGGGCAATAGCCTTGCTTTACTGTGCAGTCAGTGGAGAAGAGTACGCAAAAATATCCAACTGTGACACTGCTAAAGAAATATGGGATAAGCTTGAGGTCACCTATGAAGGAACATCAAAAGTAAGGGAAACAAAATTGATGCGCTGAGACATGATCATGAAGCTTTTATAATGAAGGATGATGAGAACATTGAGTCAATGTTCACTAGATTTAGCAAGATCATTGGAGAACTCAAATCCCTTGGAGCAACTTATACCAACTCTCAACAGGTTAGAAAACTTGTTAGAAGTTTACCAAAGACTTGGGAAACCAAGGCGATTGTCTTGGAAGATGGAAATTTGGACAACTTTACTTATGATGAACTGAGAGGAAATCTGATAGCCTTTGAAAAGAATCATATTCAAAGATATCAGAAGGATGAAAAGAAAAAAGTGGTTGCTTTCAAATCTCAAGTTGAAGAATCTGATGATGATTTTAAAGAAGAAGAAGTAGCCATGATTTCTAGACATGTGGTAGAAGCCATGAGAAGATCAAGGAACAATAGAAAAGGAATTTCAAATTTCAAGAAAGGTAAGACTTCCACTCTTCAACAAAGGAATAACGGAAAATGTTATGAATGTGGAAAATATGGCCATATTGAATTTGAGTGTTCTGAGGCAAAAAGAAAACCCTTCAAAAACTATCAAAAGCAAAGAGCTTTTAGCAGTTAGAGTGAAGCTGAGGGTTCTGAAGATGATGATGAAGGAATAGAGAACATTTGTTTCATGGCCATTGGTGAAACTAGAAGGTAAGACCTTATCCCTGTTCTAACTATAGTGAAACTCAAGAATTGCTTGATCAAACTCTAGAAGATTTAAATAAAGTCTTTAATGAATATAGGAAACTTAAAAGAGAAAAAAGTGACTGGGAACTTAAGCTAGAAGTAGTCGAAATAGAAAGGGACTTTCTTCAAGAAGAAGTTCAAGATTTGAAATTTCAACTAAATGGGTTGCGCAAATCTACCAGTCATAGTTTAGTCAGGTCTAACCAGTCGACTCGTAGCAACAAGTCTACTGGAAAAAGGCCTGTCAGTGATGAAAATGCCTCTAGTAAATCTAAGGCTATGTCGACCTATTGTGTAAAGACAGGTCAGTCGACTAAATCTTGTAAGTCAACTGAAAGGATGTCTCAAAGAAGAAATTATTCCATTAATAAGTTAACTAACTAGTCAATCACTAAAGAACACTCTTCCAAAAATGTTTTTGTTATGGAAAAATGGGTCACAAATTTTTTCAATGTCGATTTCGTCACACATCTTCTCCAGGTTGGATATGGAAACCTAAAATTGATCATCAAAAGGCTAACCCTCAAGGACCCAAGGAAGCTTGGGTACCTAAAAGAAAGTAACTACTTTGTTTTGCAGGAACACCACAAGAAGAAATCAAAAGGTAAATGGTATCTAGATAGTGCGTGTTCCAGTCACATGACAGACGACAAAAGCTTGTTCAAATCAGTCGCATACTTTGACGGAGGACTAGTAACCTTTGGTGACAATTCCACAGGAACAGTAATTGGTATACGAACTATTTCTTTCAATAATTCTTGTGATATCACTAACGTTTATCTTGTTAAAGGACTCAAATACAACTCCTAAGCATCAGTCAACTATGTGATTCTGATCTTGAGGTAAGATTTAGAAAGACAGCTTGCGTCATAGGAGATACAACTGAAAAACAAGTCCTTCTTGGAAGTAGAAAAAAGAATGTGTATGTGCTAGACTCAGTCAAGAGTCCAGCTGGACACATCTGTTTGGCATCAATGGGAGAAGATCCTTTGATATGGCACAAGAAACTTGGGCATGCCAGTATGCGACTAATTGAGAAATTAGCTAAACATGATCTGGTCTTAGGTTTGCCCAAAATTAAATTACTCAAAAGATCATATATGCGATGCTTGTCAAAATAGGTAAGCAAACTAGAAGTTGTTTTAATTCCAAAGATATTGTGTCTACTTCTAAGCCCCTGTAGCTTTTACATATGGACCTTATTGGTCCTACTAGAACTGCTAGCATCGGAGAAAAAAGGTATGCTTTTGTTATTGTTGATGATTTCTCTCATTTCACTTGGGTTATATTTCTTGCACATAAAGATGATACTCTAAAGAATTTTAAGTTTTTTTGTGAGAAAGTTCAGTGCGACAAAAGATACTACATTACTTCAATAAGAAGTGATCATGGAAGAGAGTTTGAAAATAAAGCATTTGAGGACTTTTGCAATGAACAGGGCTATACACATAACTTCTCCTCACCAAGATCTCCTCAGCAAAATGGTGTTGTTGAAAGAAAGAACAGAACCCTACAAGACATGGCAAGAACCATGATTATAGAGCACAACCTACCACATCACTTTTGGGCAGAAGCTGTAAGCACAGCATGCCATGCGTTAAACAGGTGTTTGATTCGACCTATTCTAAAGAAAACTCCTTATGAACTATGGAGTTGTAAGAAACCCAATATTAGTTATTTTCATCCATTTGGATGCAAATGTTTTGTGCACAACAATGGAAAAGACAACATCGGTAAGTTCGACCCTAGAAGCGATGAAGGTATTTTTGTTGGATATTCAAATACTAGCAGATCTTATAGAGTGTTCAATAAACGCACTTTGTCAATTGAAGAATCAATTCATGTTATTTTTTATGATACTAATCGCTTAGTCGAGAAAGAAAAATTTGCAGATGAAGAAAACTGTCAACCTCCAGTCACTATGATTACTCCTTCAACTGATCAAAACAGTTCTCCAAAAGAGACTACTTCAACTGATGAGTCGACTAATCTTACAGTTGGGCCCGTTCCAAACGAATGGAGGAGTGAGCCAGACTATCCCAATAAATTCGTTATTGGAGAAATAAATGAAGGAATGAAGACACGAGCATCCTGCAAGAATAATGTAAATTTGGCTCTTATATCTCAACTTGAGCCAAAGAAAGTAGATGAAGCTCTAAAGGATGATCATTGGATCAAGGCAATGAAGGAAGAACTAGATCAGTTCGACAAAAATAAAGTATGGAATCTAGTTCCCAAGCCTGAAAAAGCATCAGTGATAGGAACAAAATGGGTCTTTAGAAACAAGCTAAATGAAGCAAGAGAAGTTGTGAGAAACAAAGCACGACTGGTTGCTCAAGGATACTCGCAACAGGAAGGAGTCGACTATGATTAAACATTTTCCCCAGTTGCTCGGTTAGAATCAATTCGAATTTTACTTGCTTATGCTGCTTTTAAAGGTTTTAAATTATTTCAAATGGATGTTAAAAGTGCTTTTCTAAATGGATTCATTGATGAGGAGGTATTTGTAAAACAACCACCAGGTTTTGAAAATCCCAAATACCCCTATCACGTGTTCAAAATAACTAAGGCTTTATATGGTCTTAAGTAAGCTCCTAGAGCTTGGTATGATCGATTAAGCACTTTCTTAGTCTAACATGGATTTTCTAGAGGAAAAATTGATGCAACTCTTTTCATCAAAAGAGCTTCCTCTGGAAATCTTATTATACAAATTTATGTAGATGATATTATTTTTGGAAGTTCTAACCCTTTTTTGTGTAAGGAATTCTCTGATCTCATACAAAGTGAATTCAAAATGAGTATGATGGGAGAATTAACTTTTTTCTTGGGACTTCAAATTTGTCAATCCGACAATGGAATATTCACAGTAAGCATACAAAAGAACTCATTCACAAGTTTGGACTAAGTGATGCCAAAGCTATGAGAACTCCGATGAGTCCTACATGTTCCATTGACAAAGATGATACAGGTAAAGATGTTGATGAAACTAAATATAGAGGGATGATTGGTTCTTTACTTTATCTTACTGCTAGTCGACCGGATATTATGTTTAGTGTTTGCAGATGTGCTCGTTTTTAGTCAGCTCCTAAAGAATCTCATCTTAGTCTTTGTAAAACAAATAATTAGATATTTACTTAGAAAAATTTCCTATGGATTATGGTATTCCAAAACTAATCCCTTAAAATTAAAAGGATTTTATGATGCTGATTTTGCAGGTGATAAAGATGATCGTAAGAGCACAAGTGGTTCTTGTCAACTACTTGGAAAATTGTTAATTTCCTGGAATAGCAAAAAACAAGGATGTGTATCTCTTTCTACCACCGAAGTTGAATATATTGCTATTGGGCAATGTTGTGCTCAACTATTATGGATGGTTCATCAATTAAGTGATTACAATTTGTTGTTTAAACCTGTTAAAATTTTTTGCGATAATTCTAGTGCTATGTCTATCTAAAAATCCTATGCATCACTCTAGGGCAAAGCATATAGATATTAAACATCATTTTATTAGAGATCATGTTCTTAGAGGAGTTATTGAATTATAATTTATTTCCACTGAAAATCAACTTGCTGATGTTTTCACTAAACCCTTGCTAGAGGAAAGATTTTGCATGCTTAGAGAATCTTTAGGAATTATTGCTAGACCTATATAGCTGCATATTTTTTTGGTAACTTGTTGAAGAAAAAATTTTGGTTCAGCTTTTCCTTAATTACCCGCCTCCAATTTTCCTTCTTTTTACATGATTTCTCACGTTTGTCATAATTACCTTTCCCACATCTTTTCACTGTCTTTTCATTTCCCTCACTATGCCTCTCCACTTCCCCATAAACCTTTCCACCTTCTTTGACCCTTTATCATACTCAACTCCGTCATTCTTCTCCAATCCCTCTCACACTCCTCTCTTTCTCCACCATGGTCAAAACTCAGAAAACCTCCCACATCTCTACTCGCAAAAGCTCTAGAAACAAGAACAAAGGCAAAGCTACGTCCCCTGTTAGGATAGATTCTGATGGTTCTGTCGATTCCTCTCCCCAAAACTCTATCAACTTTTTATCTTTTCGATCCTCTAGTAAACGTGGCAATGTTAATGAAGATTATGGCGAATCCTCTAAGAAGTTCAAATTTGACTATGAGAATGCCTTCCTTGGCCGTCAAAACTTTTGATCTACCCCCAATTCGGACCTCTTTCATTCTCTTAAAGGTAAATCTTTTGCCCATGGTCAAATTGTGGACTTTGATGTTATCTCCTCTCTGCACTGTCATATGTAACATTTTTTTGACTTCCAAGGCTAGGTCAACATCTTTTCTTACGCTCTTACTCGAGTCTATGAACACCACATTCATATGTTTTATGCCAATCTTAGAGCTACCAAGGATGATGAGGTAGAAACCCTTGTATTTGGAACTCGTATTCTCCTTGACTGCTCTGATTTTGACAAAATGTTTAATATCAAAAGTTTTGGTTTTTCTGCTTTACCCCGCAACTCCTGGCCCTCTGACTTTGAAGTTTCCTATGAGCAAGCTAAAAGGTTTATCTCCCTTGACACTCTTGGTAATCTTTCTACCCATGTAGGACCTAAAAACTTGTCATTTGAAACTCGTGTGCTTGCTCAAATCATTGCCACCACCATTATGCCTCGCGTAGGTTCTCTGTCCACTCTTATTCAAAGTGACACTCTACTTACCTACTGCTTAGTTAAAAAATGCAAGCTCCATTTGTCCTCCCTTGTCATGAATCATATGCTAGAATATGCCTCTGATCCCACAAACTTGCCCTATGGTGTGTTAATTACTCGAATCATGGAAGCCCACAATGTCAATCTTGATGACCAGCCCCCTCTTCCTGTTAAACAGTGATATGAATCTAGAGCATTTGTCAGCATGGGTTATGTTTACATTGAGGATGTTTGGGTTCTTAAGAAAGATGTGGACAAAGATCCTGAAATCCCCTGTCCTCCTGTTTCGCATAAATCCAAGCCCTCTTCTTCGAACCTCCTTTCTTTCGACAACTCTAGTGACATTCTTGCTAAATTATCTGCTATTGATGACAAGCTCGAAACCTTCAAAGACCTTCTTGTGTCCACTCATTTTCAAATGGATAAGGTAAGAGATATCACCAAAGAAGCTGGTCTTTGATGTGGCTTGCCTGCGTATTAAAATTGACAATGGGTTAAAGGAAGCAGGTAAGTTGGCTACTAAGCTTCAAGGGAGTGTAAATGGTCTTCCTGCTAAGATGACTGCGACTTTGATGATGTTATGGTTAACAACTTAGCCTAATTTCTTTACCCTTTGCAGCAGCAGCAGGGAAAGCACCCTGAGGGAGAGAAAGATTAAAATGCTTTGGTTTCTGTGTAGCTTTAGACAATGTGTTTGTTTTGGACCTAAGTCCATCTTGACTTGTTTTGTGCCTGTTTATTCAGCCTTATGACTAGGTTATATTAGTCTGCTATGTTATTTGTTGTTGGTTGTTGTTTTCTTTGTTTCCTTTTTTGATTGATGCCAAAGGGGAAGATGAGATCACTCAACTATTCAGGGGGAGTACTATCACGGACTACAATCAACTACTGAACACCTGTTCAGGGGGAGTACACTTACAGGGAAGTTGACTACATTGCTTTGAGTAATTTTTTTGTCATCATCAAAAAGGGGGAGATTGTTAGTGCTATAATTTTAATGACGACAAACTATTTTTATGTAGGTACAATACTCAAAGGAACCCAAAGATGCAGCAAACCCATTGGACATACAAAGCCCATTTTACAAGTAAAGTTCAGTCGGCTACAAAGGGAAACAACCACGAAGTGCAAAGAAAATAAGCCCATGCTTATTTATGGGAAAAAAGTACCAGATCAAGCCAAGGTTTCAATCAAGTAAGATTATAAAATCTTACGCTATGTCAAAGGAAAGGGAATCAATCAAGAGATCAATCAGGGTCAATCATGAAGATTTCAAGTTTAATCATATTAGGATCAACAAGGAAACAAGTACCAAAGTTGAACCATTCCAACAAGGAAAATACTGGCCATATGAAGAACAAGGAAAGAAGTTGTACAACATTAATAGCTCTTGCTTTATTCTTGGAAATTAGGATTCTCAATATTCCTAATTTACAAGGATCAATTCTCTTGCGAGTTCGAGTCACCAAGGGAGCAAAGGAGGGAGCTCACGGGGAAAGGGGTAAAAAAAAAATGACAAGGATCTCTGTTGATGGAAGAGTCTAACGACTATAAAATTGAGGAATATAAATACAAAACTCCGATAGAAGAAGATACTTATACCTTTGTCTCATTCTCTCAAGTTCTCTGCTTTACTTTTCATAAACATTATATTTCTGAGTGATCTATAGTGTGAACATAAAAAGAAAGGAGAGATATAATATAGTTTGTGAGGCATTGTATCAAAAGATTACGAGTGTTTTGAATGTAGACGTAAGAGCTCCATTCAAACAACCATTGTACCAAACCTTTCACAAAAGAGCTACAGAGAACACTTTTGCCACCCAAGGGGACTGGATTAGGATTCATATTGAATCTGAACTAGTATAAAATATCTGGTGTCATTTAATTCTGCATTACTTTAGAGTTAACTAGTTTGTTCAGATAGTCAACTGCCTAAGCGAAAAAGTTACAATTCACCCCCCCCCCCCCCCCCCCCTTCTTGCTCTTTCAGTAGAAATATCAATTTTCAAGATCTTTCTTTTTTTCTTTTTAAGTAAATTTGTCTTGAGGCAGCATGCCTGTTACTTTTTATTAATTAATCTTCGAGTCTAGTGTTGCTTTCATGCATAGACTGGCAGTGAATAGTTCATAGTAATGATGAAGTGTATATGATACGCCAAAATTACACCCTTAAAATAGGAGTAAAGCGGTTGTTGGTCAAATATAGAACCCAACGAGGTTGGGGTTGAATCCCACAGGGAATATGACGAAAAAATATACTTAGTAAGTGTAATGCTCAACTAATAATCTATATTTCTAGGGAGAGGGGTATAAATAATATTTGATTTGAAGTTTTGTCACACTAATTGTTAGAGAAATATTTGTTGTGAAATTTAATCTATTGGTAAGAGGACTACGGTTGTGGTTCCAAAGGAAAGTAATGCAAATGGGTATTAATTCAACTTCTTTATATGCTTGGGTGTAGTAAACAATGGGTTACTTTACTTTACCAAAAATCTTTCAACAAATTGGTAAATCTCATTACTAAAGCTTTTCCAAGCCTTAGAATGTTATATATGTGAACCCCCATTTTTAGTTTCAAGTAGCTTTCCTATTCCTAGCTCAAGTTGTTAGATGGTTAAAGCCCCAAATTCTTGCTATTTAACTCTTTTTCAAACTTCTATTTTCTTTTCCAAGCAAAATAAAAGTGTTTAGGTCCAAATAATGTTGGCCACCATTAAAAGTCATTTAAGCTTAAAGAGTTAATAGAAAAACCCATTAATAATAAATGAAGTTTGAATGCAAAAACCCAATCATACAACTAATACATTTGGTCCCACAACCTTAGCTAATGGGATTAGCTACTCATATTCATAATATAAAAGACAATAATAGATAAAGTATTCATAAAGCTTACAAAATGTAATGAAGAAGGAGACAAAAAGTGCAAGATTCCTTCTTAAAAGCTTCAACTATCAATATTCTATGTATGGAATGCTCCACTAGTAAGTTTTAAAATCAGAATAATTAATACAAAGCCTAAAAATTGTATTTATAATGGTCCAAACATGAAAAATAACTTAAGACATAGCTGCCCCGTCGTCGGAAATACGGGCCGTAAAACAATAATACGGTCTTTAAAATCTGCAATTCCACCATAGAATTCTGAAGGCTTCAACTTAGGTCTACTTTTCACACTTCACTTTTACGGACCATAAAACAGAATACAATTCATAGAATGACGCTTCATGCAATAGTTTTTGTTGCAGCTTTTACGGTGAATTTCATGGGCCGTAAAACATTTCACGATCCGTAAATTCTCACCGTATCTTGACTTGTCTTGAACAGGGTTCTGTTGATGTGTGAGACAAGGAATAAGGTCGTTATAATTTTTTATGGACGGTAAACCACACCGTAAAATGGGATCCCTGTATCCACCTTCTGAACTTCACATTTTGGCCCTTTTTCTTGCTATGTTCCACGTAATCGCCAGCACATGACTAAAACACCTACAACAATACAAAAGACATCACAAACGACTACAAGTTACTTGAAAACAAGTAAAACTTTGCATAAAAAGGCATCAAATGTGCCGTATTTCTACGACACATCAGTATACTTATCATTTTATCTTAGACATAAACATTAAAACAGATTGCTAGACTTAACATGCATTAATTATTGAAAATGACTTAACTGCAATCCATTCAAATTAGTGGAAGATTAGAACCCAACTTGTACGGACTTTTTGGATGATTATTTGCTTTTCCTTCTGGTGCAACTTGCAATTCATCAATTAATTGAAAATTTTGATTGGTGTGACATCTTTCTCATCTATAATTAGGAACCTGTTTGCACAAATGCCAAACATTTATGTAATTTATTATAGAGATGGATTCATAATTTAAATTTTGATGAATCGATCTTTAAGGAGCGTGGAGCTCATTTTACTTAAAAATTATTAATTTAGATCTAATATTTATGATAAAAAAAAATTAGTAGATTTTCATGTTATCTATGCTTCACATTAAAAATACTAAATTTGGATGAACCCGTTATATCTAAGAGCTCGTTTGGTTGGAAAACAACTTATCCCGGGATAACTAATCCCGGAATAAGTTATCCCGTGATTAGTTATTCCACCCTCAAGGTGGGATAAAATAAGGCTACAATCTCGGGATAACTAATCCCAGGATTAGTTATCCCGGATTTTTATTCCAACCAAACATGGGATAAGAAGGCACTAAAATTTTAACCTGGGACTATTTTTGCTTATCCTTCACACCAAACGACCCCTAAGAGTTGCATCCACCACTATTTTATTATAGAATAGATGACAACAACAACATACCGAGTGTAATTTCATAAAGTGGTGTCTAGGGAGGGTTTCATAAAGTGGTGTTTAGGGAGAGTAGAGTGTACACAGACCTTACCCCTAGGACATAGAGAGGTTGTTTCCGATAGATCATTGACTCATTATTATAGAATAGATGAATGATAGAAATTGAAACTACTAGAAAATCACTATTTTCCCCACTGAAATTTCTCCTTTGAAAATGTCCAATGGCTATTCGCACGGTAATCAGTGAGAAAAGAAAAAAATAGAAGTGTTTTCACACGGAAAAATTAGAAGATTTCCCAGCATTTCAATAGAAACCTCTTTCCCGCCATGGGTTTTCCCAGTGAGCTGATTTGGTAGAAATGAGGCGGTAAAAGCCTATATTTCTTGTAGTGTGCTATGCATCGAATTAACATGAAAATTATTATGTATGGATTGCCTACTTCAAGAGTATTTTTATCTTTAGATATTCTTATCTTACCGGCATTACAGAAACATGTATTCTTATTTTAAGTTACATTCTAAATAAAATAATAAGTAAACTCCCACACAAGTTATGAAGTATTAGTAGAGTAGGATTTGATATCGAAAACAAAACATCATATTAGATATAACTTTTTTTAACAAAACCATTGTTAGTCATCCAAGAGTTGTATTAGTAATGCAAATTAAAAATAAGGTGTTGTAAAATTGAGCATTTGTTGTTATGATTAACTGAGATTCAACTATTTTCACTTTGATTCGTAAAAAAAAGAAACCATTTATTTTAGCCATGCAAAATTATATGCTAAGATTAATTTTCCTTGCGTAGCCAAACAAACGATCCGAAAAAGGCAAAATTCAGTTCGTTTTTTTTTTTTTTTTTTTTTTTTGATAGAAGTATAATTTATTTATTTTTTGTTTCCACCCGGTCTTCGGTATCCGCACTGAAGCTTGATTAAATGCGGATTAGTGCCGCGTAGAGCCCATTCGGGGGAAGCGCTCTCTACCAAAAAAAAATTCAGATACAGAGCTTGAACCCGAAACCTCTGGTTAAGGGAGCAGCAGCCTCATTCACTGTACCACATCCTTTGATGGTGAAATATAATCAATTATCATCAAATATGTTTACGAAATCATTAAACTATACATTTACTAGCCTTGGGGAAAATCAATGAAAGAACTCTTCTAATCTCAGTGAAATTAAATTCACGAGTTTGATGTTTTCAGTTAATATGGGGTAAGGTGTGAGCCACACGTTTTTTATATTTTAATCTTTAAGAATATGAATAATTTAAAAATAAATAAAAATAAAAATTGTAGATACTATATTAAAAATAATAGCAAATTCAAAGGAAAATATACAAAATTTAATCGGGCCATTACAATATACAATAATATACGGAGTGTAATTCACTAGTGGGGTTTGGAGAGGGTAGGACGTACACAAACTTTACCCCTATCTTTGTGGGACAGAGAGGCTGTTTCCGAAAGATCCTCGACTCCAAAGAAAAGAAAGGAAAAGAGAAGATTGTTGGGATCGAAATAATCAGTACGTCACGCGGAAGCTAACAATTGCAAACCTTGAATGACGATAAATCAGACAACAAAGAAAACTATTCTAAAATAAGCATAATATTATTATATGATTTGGTCAAGTGACCTACATATTTGAAAACTAATATAAAAAAATATTAAAACTACGAGAGAATAATCTCCCCCTAAACGAAACTCTTTTAATGACTACATTGTGGATGCTTTTCTGTGTGTTTTGTGTGAGAGAGACGGATCTTCAATTTATAGAAGTCCGAAACTTTTCCTCCAAGAAAGGACAAATATGGAAGATATCTTTTCCACCAAGAAAACTTTTCCATCAAGAAAATATTTTGAAATAAAACACTATTACGGTTGAATACAAATAAGGTAGGAAATTTAGGGCAATCCCTAACAAAGATAAGAAAAGAAAAGCGAAAAGAACATAAATGAATGCGAAGCAGATAAAAAAATAGCATTCTAACCAAATTTTTATTGTAATTGTAAAACAATTAAGGGAAAATTTCAATAATGTACAATCTAGCATACAAAATTACAGTTGCATAGCCATATTTTTAAATTACACCCTGCATAGTCACTTTTTCACAATATACAACATTATACAATAATATACTACAACTTTATACATCTGGAGTATATCAACCTTTTATTAAAGTGTATAATAATGTATAAGAGGTGTTTATATACAAGAAAAATCAATTGTATACAACAATTTACAACATTTTTTCAATTGTAGTGAGGGTGATTGTGGATAGACTCACGAAGTCAGCTCATTTCTTACCAGTCAGAACTACATATATGGCAGAAGATTATGCAAAGCTTTATGTTAAAGAGATAGTGTGACTTCACGACGATAGAGAGAACTCGATTTACTAATTTTTTGGAAATCTTTCCAAGAAAGCCTTAGCACGGCATTTCACCGCGGCCATCGTGAGCGTACTATTCGGACTCTCGAGGATATGCTACGGGCATGCATCTTTGGATTTTGGAGGTAATTGGGATGATTTTACCACTTATTAAATTTGCTTATAACAATAGTTATCATTCTAGCCTCCAAATGGCACCGTATGAGGCTTCATAAGGCGAAAGTGTAGATCCCCAATTGGGTGGATTGGTATATAGAGAAAGTTAAGCTCATCAGATGCCCAAAGTCGTCAAAAAGTCGTAGGGACTTAGAGTTCCAGTGAAAGATTGGGTATTCTTAAAAGTGTCGCCAATGAAGGGCGTTATGAGATTTGGCAAGAAAAGGGAAGCTTAGTTGACATTGGGCCTTATGAGATTGTGCGCAAGGTAGGCAAAGTGGCTTACAAGTTAGATCTACCTTCGATTTGGAAGATTCACCCGCTTTTCATGTCTCGATGCTTCATAAATGTGTTGGAGATCCTACTAGGATCGTGCCGAGATGATGTTATAACGAAAAGTTGACTTATGAAAACCCATTGCCATATTAGATAGGAAAGTACGAAGGCTTAGAAACAAAGAAGTGGCCTCAGTTAAGGTTTTGTGGAGAAACAATAGCCGAGAAGAAATGACCTGGGAAGCGGAAGAAAATATGAAGTCCAAGTACCCCCACTTATTTCAACCCCTGGAAGAGATCCAAGATGAGACATCAAGATCATGGGGTATGTATGTTTTCCTTTTTATGCATTTGGGTCGTGTATGGCCAAACTCTATTGCTATTAACATTATTATTATGGGTTGTTGTGACAGGATGGTGGTGCCATATTACAGGGGAAACTCTGGCGAAATTTTTATAAAATCCCCGAGAACCTAACATTCGAGGACGAATGTTCTTAAGGGGGAAAGAATGTTACACCTCGAAAAAATTTTCGTTAATGCACAGTGAATAGACTAACGAAGGGCACGAAGCATATGATGTTTCGATAAGTAAGGAATAGATTTTGGTGACCCTAATTGAGATCTCAAAGATATCCGAAGTAGGAGAAGAAAGTTTGCCAAGGAAGGCAAGGTATACGTTATGTATCGGAAAGGATTTACGAGTACCGAATTAATGATGACTTAATGATGCTTTGGAGAAGAGTTATAATGTCCCTTAGATTGTTAATGAGGTGTTAAACAAGTGTTAAGAAGGTTCCATAAGAATTGGAGATCAAATGAGTCGACGAGAACGAGTTCGGAAAAGTTGGGCATTATACGGCCCAACATACTAGCCGTGTAAAATATACTGGCCGTATGTTAGGCCGTATACTCAGCCCAGATTGGAAATCTTCACTGGACCAAAAGTACGGCCAAACATATGGTCAGTATAAATTGTACGGACCGTACAATAATCAGCGGGACAAATTGTGAGATATTAATAAGGGGACCAAGTTCATTTCATTTCGTTTCATCTTCATTCCCCGTCTCTCAAGAACTCTCTAGAACATTTCTCCACACCTCTCCCACAAGAATTCAAGAGATATTGATGATCAACTTCATCAAACCAAGAGAATCAAGGGTAAGAAACTTTTGAAGAGGTTTTTATATACAAGAAAATTCAATTGTATACAACAATTTACAACATTTTTTCAATTGTAGTGAGGGTATAAATATACAACAAGCTTTTGAAGTGAGGGTACAATTGGGCCATTTCGGGTAATTGTTTTTCCTAAATAGTCATAGAGAGTTATTTCCCTTTGATTAAAGCAAAATATTACTCCCTCCATTCCATGATAAGTGTTTTTTTAGACTTTTCAATTTTTTCAAAATCAGTGGTGCTTTAGGATTTCAAGGAGACTTTGGACAAATTCTTCCAAGATTACTCTTATTTAAAATAGTCAAGATTCGTTAACTACCTTTTTTTCTTCTTCTAGAAAGTAGTAAAATTTGGAATAGGATAAGTTAGTTAAAACACTCTTAATATTCTAAGAGTGAGTAATTTCTTAAAGGGTGTGCCATGAGCCTAAAAAATCACTTATTATAAAACGGAGGGAGTATAAAGCAAAAACAAAGATACTCTAGGGCATTGTATGTCGGCATACATACAAGACAAACAATCCATGTGTTTCGGTTCCAACATGAACGGCTCGGCCGCCGATAGATAAATGAAGATTTATAGATTGGGTCATTTGCACTTTTGCTCCTATTTTGTACTTGTCTTTGATTTTTGTCCCTCATAACAACCAACTTATTCACGGGGCATAAATTTATATTTTTGTATCATAATATCCCACAAATTATACTTCTCCTCATTAAAGACTTATTCTCTGTTAGACATAAATTCGATTTTGAAGTGAAAAAATAATTAAAAACCAACATGTTTGAATGGAGAACCGTGCAATTTCTTCTTATAGACCTGTCCCCTTTCAAAATGGCCATAATTTGGGGGGCATTTGCACTTTCGTGCCTAATAGTAATTTGTGCTGGTTTTTAATTTTTGGCCCTCCTATCAAATAACTTTTTTAAACGGACATAATTTATATTTTTGTATCATAATTATGTCTGGCCCTTAAACAACTTATGTCCAGTTTGATTTTGAAGGTCAAAAATTAAAGACCAACACATTTGAAGGGTAAACTGTGCAATTTCATCGATTTTTTTCATAAATACTTTTAGAGGGTATTTGGATTGGCTTTTTAAAGTAGCTTATAAGCTATAAGTTGGGAATACCTAACTTTTAATTTTTGACTTATTATTGTACTAGTATCCGTACCGGCGCGATGCGCGATCGGTGTCAAATGAAACTAATCATAAGAAATTATCACGTTATTTGCTTGATATAATAGAAAAATATCACAGACAGATATAAATTAATAATTTGTGCGATTTTAATTATAATTTTTCTTATTTGAACACATTAGATTATATTAATTTAATAAAATCTAAATCTTGTGATGATTAACCCTGTTCATTATACAATCCTAATTAATTGTTGATCTATAACATATAAAAAAGATCATATCATTATAAAATAAAAGGTTTACTTGACATAATTATTAGTTAAGTAACTTACTTCTAAATATGATTTGGAAAGCAAAAGAACTTATAAATGCTATATTTTAGAGTTACCTACATAAGAAAGTAATTTAAT
This sequence comes from Lycium ferocissimum, assembly GCF_029784015.1. Lineage (NCBI taxonomy): Eukaryota > Viridiplantae > Streptophyta > Magnoliopsida > Solanales > Solanaceae > Lycium > Lycium ferocissimum. The sequence continues at coordinate 116,198 of NW_026725993.1, forward strand.
TCTTAATTTTTTAATGTGTTACTTGAATTTCTTTATATTCAATATTTTTAAATTTTGGTTCTATTTATTAAGTCTTCCATCAAACGGTCTTATTCATAATATAATTTTCTATTTTAATATAATTTGAAATATTTTTTATTTTTTATGCTAATAAATTTTATACTCTGAGAGTTTATTTGTTAAAAGTATTAGAGCAAACATTTTGAGTAGAATATGAGCAGTAACTCATTCCCATTCCCGCTCTCTCTGACTCTCTTTCCCCATTCCCCTCTCCCCCCGGCAACCCCCCCCCCCCCCCCCCACAAAAAAAACCACATTTTGCCTGATTCTCCCAACATTTACTATTTAACTTATTCTTATAATAATGGACCAACAAATAGTAATAGATTTTATTTTATGTCACTTCTCAAATAAATGGAAATAAAAAATTATTCATATGTGCTTGTGTGCACTTAAGAACATATAGGTTTCAATTGCTTGTTAATTAGAAAAATTTGAATTTATATTTGTCAAGTGTTAAATAAAAAATAAGCACGAATTACTTAAATAAGATATACAAATTAATTTTGACAATAATATTTATGCATTTGTAAGCGTAAAATATGTGGAAATTCGTTATCATATATATTCACAAAAAACACATAATTTTTCATCATCATTCCGATTCTTTCTTTTTCTTGGAAATTTCAAATAATGATTATCCCTTTCGTTTGAGAAAAATAATCGAGAAATCAAAGAAGGATCATCAACGTGAAAACCAAATCAATAAACTTGCTGTGGAAAAGTACAATGAATCTTATCATGTATTTACTATTAAATTATTGTAATTTTTAGTCTCAGTGCCATAATTTCTTCCGTTATATATTACACATATTTTTTCACTTTTATAATATTCACTACTCAATAAGTGTTCTCACATTCTTTGCGCTTATATTTTAGTGAAAGTACATGTTCCTTCTTTGTTGAAGACGTGGAATTAACTTCTTCTTCAAACTATTCTTCATTGTCTCCTACTCCTTAAGAAAGTGATTTAAATATGAATTTATGAAGAACAGTAAAGATGATTCCAGGCTAATACTTGAACTCCAAAGACCAACCTCGGTAATTAATTAGTGTATTGAGAATGTCTTATGAATTATATTTATCCAACAACTCATAGGAGATCTGAAAAGAAGAAGAAGCAAAAGTTCAAAAAAAAAAAAATTGGTTAAGAAAAATAAATATGCAATAAATATATGAGTGTAATGGAGGCTTAGAAAAATAATTATAAATAAATAATAAGCAATAAAAATAAAGGTGAGAAAAAAACATCTAACTTTATAGCTCACAAAGCGTTTAAGAAAATTAAAATGACAGATTACTTTTGAAAAAAAAAAAAAGAGATACAAGTATTGTCTTTTAAGAAATTAGCCCAAAAAACAATTATATATCTTCGTAAATTACAAAGATATTTAGATCCACACATGTTTCTTTATCATGAAGAACAAAAATTAGAGTATCACATATTGTCATTTACGCAAATCGTTTTAAATAAGGTAGTCTATAGACAAAACTAACGCTCACACAAACATATTCAAGTGCAAATGAAATTGGCAAAATCACCATAGTTTAATTAGTTGTTGAAGAATTTTTGATGCAAATTGTTACACCTCGGAAAATTTTCCGTTAATGCATAGTGAATAGACTAACAAAGGGCACGAAGTATACGATGTTTCGATAAGTAAGGAATAGCCTTTGGTGACCGTAATTGAGATCTCAAAGACATCTGAAGTAAGAGAAGAAATTTTGACAAGGAAGGCAAGGTATACGTTATGTATCGGAAAGGATTTACGAGTACCGAATTAATGATGACTTAATGATGCTTTGGAGAAGAGTTATAACGTCCCTTAGATTGTTAATGAGGTGTTAAACAAGTGTTAAGAAGGTTCCATAAGGATTGAAGATCAAACGAGTCGACGAGAACGAGTTCGGAAAAGCTAGGCATTATACGGCCCAACATACTGGCCATATGTTAGGCCGTATATTAAGCCCAGATTGGCAACCTTCACTGGACCAAAAGTACGGCCAAACATACGGTCAGTATAAATTATACGGACCGTATGTTGGTCCGTGAAATCCAAGCGGGACAGATTGTGAGATATTAATAAGGGGACCAAGTTCATTTCATTTCATTTCATCTTCACTCCCCTTCTCTCAAGAACTCTCTAGAATATTTCTCCACACCTCTCCCACAAGAATTCAAGATATATTAATGATCAACTTCATCAAACCAAGAGAATCAAGAGTAAGAAACTCATTAAAGTTCATCCAAGATAAGAAATCCAAGGGGAGGTCTAGGGTTTTGCTCAAGTGAAGTGTTTCCACCCAAAGTCCATTCCTACACCATCTAAGGTAAGTTTTATGGTCTTTCCATGTTGTTAAGGTATTGAGAGGTTGAAAGACTTGGATTATAGAAGGAGATAGAAAATGGGTCATGAATGTGAGAATAGTGATATTTTTGAATAGTAGCTTGGATTGAGTCATGATTCTTGATATATTGTGATTATGATTATGTTATAAATGGCGTTAAAAACATGGGATAGACATTGTATATGAGTGAATGTAATAGTGTGTCATGACCATGAATATGGATAAATTGAAGTGGATTTAGAAATATGGATAATGTAGGTGAATGAAGACTATTGTTATGATGTTGTGAATGTTATTATAGATGTTTGGGAGTTGATATATGATATGGAGGAAGTTGTGTAAACAAAGGAGATGCTGCCCAATTGTCTCTAGCCTTAGTCAAGTATGTTAAGCTATCGATTTTGTAATGTTAGCATAACTCTAATGAAGGTAGAAACGTGAGCATTGAAGGTGAACGTTCAAGCGATAGAATAGTTGAACGAAAAGGTATGTAAGGCTAACCCTTCTTTCAATAAGGCATGGTTCCTTGGCCATATATCTATTCTTTTATGAGCCTATGATGTCCTCCAAATGATTCTATCTTTAAAGCTACTAAAGCTTATGATTCTCGTTATGTTATAATTCTACTAAGTTCCTTATATGATGAGTAATCCTCTAAGGATAGATGTAATGAAACGACGATAGTAATGATGCCAAAGATGCTTATGAGCTCTTATGTATATGTGTCTATGTATGACTATTATGTAACACCGAGCTTATATGGCCGGGTATGATACGTATCGCGCGCACACCACTGCAGTTGGGTACGGATAACCCTGAGCCTTGGTAGGGCCAGGTATGTACAATCACCGAGCCTTGCCATGGTCGGGTATGTGAAACACCGATCCCCCATGATCGGGTATGCTATGAATACGAGTATAATTACGATTATGAATATGAATGTGGATATAAAAATGTAAATAAATATGGATACGAATACGGATACGGATATGGATGTATGTACACAATCACGCATTAGAAATGGAAGGTCCCTATGAAAAGCAAGTAAGTGTTTATGACGATGGTTCTACTACCTCTCATCTTATGCTATTTCTTATGTTGACTCTTATGCTTCTATAATGATGTTGATTATGCTTTACATACTCAATACATTATTTGTACTGACGTTCTTTTGTTTGTGGACGCTGCGTCATGCCCGCAGGTGGCCAGGGAGACAGGCTTGATCCATAGCTTTATTACTCCGGGATTACGTAGTGAAGCTCCATCTCATTCGGAGCTACCGCTTTTGGTATCTATTCTTTTGTGTACATACTTATGGGCATGGCGGGGTCCTGTCCCGCCTATATGATGTGACATACTCTTCTTAGAGGCTCGTAGACATGTGTATATGGTTAGATGTACTTGGCTTTGTCGGCTCATATTTTGGATATCATTTTGTTAGCCTTGTCGGCTTATGTACAATGATATGGGCATAGTTGTTGATGACGATATAGATATATTGTTGCCCAATGACATTAGTATGAATGATGGATAAAAAGTATGACTTAGCCATGTGGCTCACCTAGATGTAAATGTGAATGTACGATAAGAGGTGCCCGGGTGGGTTAGCACCGGATAACTTGTCATGGCCCTCCGGTTGGGTCGTGACACAAATAATCTAATTTTAAAGTTATATTTTACAATAATGTCTCATACAGTGTCTGTGTCAACTTCTTGAAATTGTAAGCTATTACTGTAGAGAGAAGAATGAGCCAAAATGTATGTTAATCTCTAGTGATAAAACACTTCGATTAGGATTCAAATTAAAAAATAAAAGCTGAAAACCTTTTACTGAAAACTTTTATTTGTAATCAATTAGTTAATCAATTAGGAGAAATCTTCCTCTTTTAGATAGATTATATTATAAGTTTGAATTGTAAACACACTCTCAATAGGATAGACCAGTAGAATAGTATCTTATTCAAATGATAATTTTAAATTCTAACTGCAAATTACACACCGAATTTATCCTAGAAAAATATAATAAAATATTACCTAAGTTATTGTTTAATGACTATGTTGGTATTCAATCTTAAATGTTATCTTTTATTTTCAATATAAAATTTGATTATATTTTTAAATTTCACTTATTTATTCATATGTGTAATTGTCTTCTAAGTGAAGAGATTATTCCAGACCTTTTAATTTAGGTTTAAAATTTAGAAGTAATATATTCTTATCTTTCAGATTTTTTTTATTGCAATTCAAATTTAAACCTCATTTTTTTCGCGCTTGGCACCGGCATGTGAGGTCACACCGGAATTGTTTTGATCTATTAGTTAATAATAAAAAAAATGATTCTAAGTTCAATCCTATTAGTTTGTAGTCTAATAAGAAGTTCTACGTGATTTACCGGAAACAAAAAAAAAAAAAAAAAAAAGTTCTATATAAGCTGTTTTGGTGGCATAACTTTTCAACACCCTCCATGAAAAGGAAAATAAATGATTGACATGCAGAAATATTTATTCCTGAAGAAATAGAAATATATATGGGATAAATCCATTGGTAAACATGGATCCTCTTGCTGGTTTAACTGTGCATAATTCATAAAGCTGCAATTTATTTTTTAAAAGTAGTTATCGTAATTGTATCATCCATGTAAGAGAGCATACTTCTACACAATTATAAAATATTAAGGCATGCAAAAGGATTAAAAAAAAAAAACATACATACTTGATCCAATATATAATCTTTTTTCCTGTTTCTCTTTGTAGCTTCTCTAATTCCTGCAACCAAGTAATAAGAATATCTATATACACCTCTACATTCAACAAAACCTTTGGAATGCTTTTAATTTTCAGTAGAGAAATAAAAAATATTAAGAAGTCAAAGTTATATAAAAATACAATATCAACATATACTAATGAATCCTTACGTAAGCATGGAAATAGAGATGATAATTTATGACCCATCGAGTTTTTGAATGTGAAGACCCGCTTGACATAATTCTAACGCAGTCGTCGTAATTACACTCTTTATGTAGAAGAGTATAGCTTCTACAAAATCTTATAATTTAAGAAAAATGCGAGAAAAAAATTGTACCTACGTGATTTAATGTGTAATATTTTCCCGTTCTTTCCACAGCTTCGAATATTTCCTGCAACCAAAGCATACAAAAATTCAATTAAGAATTTTTCAAAGAATAGAATGCATAGTTCAAATTGACTTCCTTGGAATTAATGCTTGCAATTTTCAATAGAGAAAGCACAAATAGTATGAATTTCGAAATTATATAAAATGCAATGTGAGCAGATATTGATAAATTCTCTTATGTAAACGTAAAAATGGAAATGAGGATAGATGACCGTATCTCTTGGCTTAATTTTCAAGCTCACTACCCTCTTTTATATTTATGAAGCTTAGTGTCTTCTTAATTTGTTAGGTTGATATGGATCAATTCAAATTTAAAATCGATGCATATTATTAGGATAGTGATAAAACACTAAAATCATAATGAGAAGTTGTAATCAGTTCAAATTCAAAGACCCCAATTGGGTAGGATGTGGATTTAGAGTCTAGACTTTTTTTTTTTTTTTTTTTTTTTTTTTTAAAGAGCCACATATTAGTATGTATAATTTTTAATTATTGAATAATATGCAAGATTTATTAATCAATGGATTCTTGAGATATTATAAAAGCTTATCAGTTATCAGTCATCAGTCATATACCCCTCATGTATTTAAAATTAAAAAAATCTCCATTTTTCAAGTCGGATATGGATCAACTCAATTTTTTTTTTTAAAAAAAAAAAAAAAAATGTCAAAACAGAATAGCAAATAAAGTAGACTTCAATAATGTTATCTTTGGTAAATTAGTAACTAACGTAGTTTATTTTCCAATTGGAAAATTTCGTTAGTTTATCCAATTTAAAAATGAAATTCAAATTTTAAACTTTATCTTTCATTTATCAATTCAATATTTCTGTTACAATTCAAAATAATATCTCCAACACAATCTGCACCATTTTATCCTCAAATAAAATCAAAATGTTTTTATCAGTTCATCCACACCACATGGTTTGATCTTTATAAAGAAAAATATTGTGCATATTAGGTATATCAATCCACATGGTTTGATCTTTATAAAGAAAAAATATTGTGCATATTAGGTATATCAATTTAAAAAAAAAAAAAAAGGCTGTGCAATTTCATGAATGTGCAGTGTATATCACACTTTTTGTAATCTTTTTACTTGTTAAGTTATTTATAAATTTTGAATCTGAACAGAGTGTGATTTTGAGTTTAATGTTGTTTGTGCTTATCTTTCAAATCAAATTTAATAACTTTATCTTTCAATTTTAAAACAAATATCTTAAAATAAGCCAATTCGGACACCTCTCTTAACCCGCCCACACCCGCATACAAGTTCCCCGACCCGACCCGAGTCATCTCTAACCCGCCCAGCCCAATTGAAGTCCATTTCAAAAATTTTCAGACATCCTTAAACCCTCTCTCAAAACCCCTGGAAAAAACCCTTTTGGTCACTGAATTGCAGCATAATGGGCAACCAACGATTTGGCAGAAAACGAGGTTCTGTTTTGTTTCTTTCTCTTTCACTTTAAAATCAAAATCAGATTCTTTGTTGCAATTAGCTTTTACTTATCTGTTTTGTTTCTTTCTTTCTTTTGTGTGTGGAAAGGTATGAAGAGAAGCCTTCAGGGAAGAATCAGAATGTGAAGAAAAATGGTCGCTATAGTAGAGAAGAAAAGCTCAATAGAAACCCCTCTCCAAGCGCCTCAGGTAAACTCATTCATACCATAATACTGATTTCAATATAGTTTTCTAAAGAATCTATATATATATTTACAGTATATTGTAAACAATGTTACTAAGGAATAATTAGTGTTAGTGTAATGGTACTACTAGTGACCGTTGCAGGGCCGGCTCAATGGGAAAGCAACTGTGTTAGGCCCCAAAAATTGGAGACCCCAAAAGTCTTACTCCCTCGACAATTTATGTGACATTCTTTCCTTTTTAGTCAGTTTCAAAAATTTCGATGGATAAAAATTTGGCTTGTTGGTAAGGGATTTTTGCCTAAAAAATAAAAATAAAAATCAAATACATATATACGTATAGAATTTATTAAACAAATTTAAGGCCTCTTATTGAGGTTTAGCATTAGGTCACCAATTTCTTGAAGCCACCCTTGGTGACGGGGAGCGGATGGAAAATATAAGCTATGGGTTAAGCTGAACCTAGTAGCTTTGACTCAAACTGTTTATATGTGCAATCTACTAAATATGTACAAATATTAAATTTCCAACTCAATAACTCAAATGATCAGTGGGTTCAGTGGCATCCTGAACCCATAAAGTTCAAATCTTGGATCCACCTTGTGACAACTTGAAGTTTTGGAAATAATATTGAAGTTAGTTTCGAAATATTAGAAATATTTAAAAAGTTGTAATTGAAAATGATCTTGAAGAAACTGCTGGCCTAATAATAGTAGCCATATATGGAATGGGATAACGAGTGTAATAAAAAAATAAAAACGATTTTTCCTTTGTTTGTGTTCTGTTATTTGCCAAAAGTTTCCATTTTTTTAATTTATTTTTTTATTGTTTTTGGGGGTGGGTGGTGGTTAATAGATGATTCAGGAGAAGAAAACTCAGAGATAGCTTCGGAGGAAGAAGTGGAAGCACAAAATGAGGAAGAAGATGTTATGGCTTATAAGGAGCCAACAATGTATGATAGTTTGTTGGAGTCGTTGAGGTAATAAAAAAAATTGCGACTTCTCGTAAGTATTGTTTTAAATGATTGTATCTATTAAATACTTGTGATCATGATTTCTTGAAGTGTCAACTAGTTACTTTAATTTTGTGTATTTGGTTTTGCTTTTTATGTTGAACTACCGAGCTCTATATTCTTTAAATTAAAGCAAAGTCGACATTTTTGAACTACTTCATGCAAGGAAGTCTTTTCTGATGTGAAGGAACTCATAGATTTTCATACTATGTACCCTATCCAACTATTAGGCTTGATAAACAAATGAAGAAAGATTATTATTGCTTCGAGGTGTATGTTCAACCTGAAATGATTAGGCTTGTTGCACATCATGATTCATGAGGACCTCGTGCTCTCTCTGTTTTTTTTATGAGGGATAATGATTTTGCAAATAATTAGTTATGTTCTATGTAAAACAACAATAACTAGGCCTATCAGCACGTGGGATCTTCCAGGGGTTAAACTCGTAGGTATTGGATTGAATATGAATACTTGTAAACAAATGGTCTGCTTTCAGTGGGCTGGAGGTTGTGCAAGTATGGGGTTTTTGGTGTGGGGGGTTGTTTCCAGTACTTGTGTGTGTAGTCAACAATAACTATGCCTCAAGCACAAACTAGTCGAGGCTAGCTATATGGATCCACAATATGATTCCGCTCCATTTATTAAGTTCTTTATGATTGCTGAATTGTTTTTGCATTGTTACAACCTTCTTTGAAGCAAAGGATTCTAATGGTTGTAGCACGTGTTGATCCTATTGTCTTTGAAGCAAAGGATTCTAATGGTTGTAGCACGTGTTGATCCTATTGTCATGTATTTTGGAACCATGAAGCTACTCGGATTATTTCATGATAATGGGTGAATTGGGTGCAATTTTAGGACAAAACGAGGAGAATATAACACAGACTCAGAAGAAAGTGGAGACGATGTTGAGGAAGCTCATGGTGCCTCTGATGATGGCAATGAAGGTAAGGCCTTAAAGACTAGTTGGAATTTGCATTTTACTCTTATTTGTTGTGGAAGTTATTCCTTGATGTTTTCCTTATCAGAAAAAAAGTTATTGCCTGATGCTTTAGTTATTGAAAGTTATTGCTGGATGTTTCATGTTCTTTATTTGCTCTTATATTCCATAGTCTTTGAGTTTCTTTAGACGGTTATTGCTGCTTCGAAGTTGTTTAGGGAGAGATTGGGACTTTTAACACATATAAGTGAGACTGGAAACTAATGGTCTTTCATAAATGTCAACTCTACAGCTGATCTGAATTTTTCTTTGAACATTTACTTTATAACTGATCTCTAACTAGGTTGGACCTTTTCCTTCTTCTCAGTGTTATCAAAAGCGAAAAGCGCAAAAAAGCTCTAAGGTCAGCCTGGGGCTTTAAGCGCAAATAAAGCGTGGGCTTTAATGAAAAAAGGCACAATGGTGCAAAAGTACAAATATATATATGTTTAGTCAAAGCCTACTAATAATAAGCATGAATAACAAATATATGGACAAAAAAATTGTAAGAAATTATGATAAAGTTAAATATCGTCTTCTACTGTCACGTTTTCAAGAGAGGCTCATTGGCAAGCAAAAGTATGTCTTAGAGCCTTGATGATGACTCTGAAGCGCACATAAAGCGAGGCGAAGCGCTCAACATGCTTTGAGCCTCGCTTCAGGGCTTAAGTGCGCCTTTGATAACACTACTTCTTCTTAGCTAAGTTTATCATCCTCAGTAGATTATACCTGATATTTGAGTAGTGAAGACCATTAAGAGAGGCAAAGCTTGCAATTTTTGACTGGGAAGAGTACCATAGCAGTTTTTGGGTCTTCAGCGTGCCATTCGTATTCAGGAAGAACTTAGATTGCAATTTGCAGGCACCAGCACAACCTTCTATCCTTTCTTGTCAGTTCATCATAGTTTTTTTTTCCAGCATAAGCTTTAAAATGGAGACTTATTAAGTAGGTGACCAAATATTGATTCGAGAGGGACTATTTTTATGGAGAGATATATCTTTATGTCAACTGGGGTTTCTTGTTTTCTCAAAGAACAGGAGTATGTTAAATGTCTTGCTGCTAGATCAATAACTTTAGGATTCTTTTTCCTATTGATGCAACACAAAGAGTTATGGTTTTCAACTCGATCCTAATAATATCATTTCCTGCGGGTTTAGTATTTACTTTTCTAGTAAAAAATGACTTGCTGCTCCTGGCTTTTGTCACTTGGTGTCAGTTGGGTTTATGGGTCACTGATATACAATACATGCTAAATTTTGTGTACATAGCTGGTATTTTCCTTGACGAACCAATGTGATAAGTAAGATTTGGGAGTGTCTTTCTTGTCTTAATTGTTTTATGCGGAGAGAAAAGAAGAGTTTCTTATGAGTTTTAGTAGCTGTTTAGGTAATATTTCAGTTGAAGTTGAAAAAGAGAGTATTTGACGTTGAAACTGAAAAAAAAGTGCTTGGAAGTTGAAGTTATGTTTGGCCATGGATGTCACTTCGCCTTCAAATCAGCAAATTGGTATTTTCAGTATTCCATTTGAAGTTCAAATACTATATGCGTGAGTATTTGCAAATAATGAAATGGTATATATTACCTAACGGGCCCTAAACTGCATGGTGGAGTAATAGAGTTCTCTTTTCTTCTTTTATGTTTTTGTCTTAAACAATTTGGTTAATTATTTAGCTATTGATCAAAAAAGGGACAAATTTAAGATTCATGAACTTCCTTATCAAAAAATGATACTTGGCTGCACTAATAAAATTAAGCAGTAGAGAATGAATCATTATTTTATTTCCAAAGAGATTCCTACTAGTGCTTTAAATCGTTCTCACAGATATAGCTAAAAACTGTTAATTTTGCTCCCGAAGATCTCATGTTTCTATTCTATGGCCGCAAGGTCATAGGAGTATTAGTATGGGAAGTAATAGATAAAGAAACCCCCTATTTTCTCTCCCCCTCCCCCTCTGTCTCTGTCTCTTTGCTTTCAAACCTTCTTTCTGAGCTAAAAAAAAGGGAGACAATGAGATAATTTAAAGTAGAGATATAGCTCGGTTTTGTTATATGTGAATTTGTGTGCATTTTTTTCCCTTCAGTGATTAGTGAATGAGCTAGTTTTCCAACTTGTGGTGGAACTTTATTTTGGGGTGCTCGGTTACGGTGGCTAATACTGCTGCGTTTGGACGCTTGTATGAAGAACTGGGGAAAAAGGCAGGGTGAGCCAAAGCGAGAGAGAGGAAGGTTCGGGACCTGGATCAAGTGAAGTGTATCAAAGACGAGGGAGCTGAAGTTTTGGTGGAAGATGTAAGTATTAGGTAAATGGTCTTTCTGACTTCTTTTGAAATATTGAACGAGGGGGAAAGAATGTCTTATTAAAATTGGAGCTCTAAAAAATTTTGGGTCATGTAGGCATTGTCGGAGTGAGGAGGTGAGGGGTTATGCGTAAGATAGCTTGTCATGACCATGAAATTCCGTGATAGAATTTTGGAAGAATGCGGGCGGTGGATTTGGAGTGGCTTACGCGGTTGTTGAATGTTATTTTTAGGATGGCGAAAATGCACGAAGACATGGAGACGGAGCACCATTGTTATGATGATATGAATGTTATTATAGTTGTGTCATTGAGCCGTATGATGAATAGTATGGAGAGAGTGGTGGAAGCGAGAATGAGGAAGATAGTGTCTATTTGGAGAACTAGTTCGAATTCATGCCGGGCGTTCGATAATGAAGCCATTCCCCCTTTGAGAGGTTGGTGAAGATAGGAATAAGAAGAAAGACTTGCACGGTGTTTGTTGTGAAAAGCCTTACGACAGGGAGGTACTATGGAGATGTTTGGGAGTTGATATATGATTGGAGCTTACATTGAGCGAAATTAAGGACATGTTGGAGCCAAGATGAGGACGGTTGGAGGGTGATTCGGAACACTTAGTCAAGATGCTAAGCTCTTAGGCCGATTTTGTTTGCTTTGGAGATGGAATCGACGCGCACGTTGAAGGTAGAGGTGCCGTGGTGCATGTTGTTTGCACGTGACATTGTGCTTATTGACGAGTCGCGGAGCGGCGTTAACGTGAGACTAGAGGTTTGGAGACAGACCCTGGAGTCGAAAGGTTTCAAGTTAAGCAAGACGAAGACAGAGTACTTAAAGTGCAAGTTCAGTGAGGTGATTCAGGCAGAGGATGAGGACGTGCAGCTAGGTACTTAGGTCATCCCGAAGAAAGAAAGTTTCAAGTATCTGGGGTCGATCATCCAAGGGAATAGTGAGATTGATGACGATGTCACACATCGTATGGAGGCCGGACGGATGAAATGGATGCTACGGGTGTTGTGCGATAAGAATATGCCGCCTATACTAAAGGGAAAGTTCTACACAGTGGTGGTTAGACCGACTATGTTGTATGGGACGGAATGCTGGCCAGTTAAGAAAGCTCATGTCCAAAAAATGAAGGTAGCAGAGATGTGGATGATAAGATGGATGTGTAGGCATACCAGGAGAGATATGATTTGTAATGAAGTGACTCGGGACAAAGTGGGTCCGGCCCCCGCGTGGGATAAGATGCGGGAAGGGAGGTTGAGATGGTTCGGCCACGCGCGGCGAAGATGCGCCGGTGAGGAGGAGTGTGAGATAACGGTGGTGGACTAAGTTACCGGACTCGAGGCGCGGGTGTCCGATACGGGTGCGGATCTGCTAGGTCGGATCCTTCATGATCTAAATTCTAAGATTCGGGGATAGGATCCGTGTATGGATACGGGTGTGGATTATTAAAAATAATTGAAATATCTAAAATTAGAACTATAAAACCTAAATTATGAGATATTATGTGGAAAACATAGGGAGAAAATATTGATCAAGAGGAGAATCCCGGAAGGAGATAAAAGGAAAAGGAGTGACATAGAAATTTCAATATACAAGGTATTCCATTTTCTTTAAGTCCTTCTCAACTTTTGTTTTGATTATAGAAATCATTGGATCTGTTTGGAATTTCTCCGTTGATTTTGGTCAAAGTACCCCAAAGCGGTTGACTAGATCAGATATGGATCCTACACCCACACCCATACCCATGTCGTGTTGACACGGGTGCGGCACCGAAAGTAAAGAGTCCCAGTAACTTAGGCGGTGGGCTTGAAGAGAGGGAGGGGTAGGCCAAAGAAGGCCTGGGGAGAGGTGATTCGGCAGGATATGACGCTACTTCAGCTTATCGAGGACATGACCGGTGATAGGAGGGTGTGGAGGTCGAGTATCAGGGTAGAGGGCTAGTAGGCAGCTGGGAGGATTTCTTTTCCGTATTAGGAGTATTATTATCTTTGTTCACTCGCTTATTTATTCTAGATCTCTCATATAGCTTGCTTGTTTCTTTCTTTAACGTCATTTATCTTATTAGATGTTGCTATTACTACCTATTATTACTGTTGTCTTGACACCTTTTCTTGAGCCGAGGGTCTATCGGAAACGGCCTTCCTACCTCCGAAGGTAGGGGTAAGGTCTGCGTACACTCTACCCTCCCTAGACCCCACTATGTGGGAATATACTGGGTATGTTGTTGTTCGTTTTTGCATATATCTATTTGTGGAAATAGCGTCTACTGATTAGTTTATCCTTTTTTTCCTTTCAATGTTATGTTTGGAAATAGGCAGTGATAGTGATGCTTCTAGACTTAGCGAACCTGGTGCTGGTCTACATCAAGGTGGTCTGGGAAACCCTGTGGAACGGATTGGAGGTACTGAAACTGACGATGACAATTCAGAGGCTTCTGGTTCAGATGAAGAACAAGAATTGAGAGTAAATGGTCAACCTACAAGAGGGGCTTGTGCAAGCACAAGGTCTGACTAGTTTTGATTGAGTTTGTTGCCTTTTTTTTTAATTTTCCTTTCATGTTCCAGTACTTGTGTGTGTTCACTTGTTTATGTTTCATGAGTATGTTGGACTATGTTCCTGATATAATGCACATGTCTCCTCCTCTAGGACAAATCAGGGTCCGGGTCGCCAAAGACTCATTTACGGCGTGCTTAAGCCCTGAAGCTAAAAAAAATTTAGGGAGGGCACTTCACCTCTCTTAAGTTGTGCTTAGGTGGGGCAAGGAACTAAGATGTGCGTCTCATTGCTCATGAGTTCTACTTGAATCGAGTGGTACTGAATGATAAATATAACCGGTGTAGAGATATACTAGTAATTGTTAAGGAAAACATTATGAAGTACTTGAATGATGGGAAACAGCTTACCCAGGTGGCTTATTGAAGAAACTCTAGAGATCAATTCCTTTATGCATAACATGGACTATTTGGAAAGAAAGGAACAAAAGATGTTTCGAAGGCACTATGGAGCAAGTCCAGATTATAAAATTTAACTGCCTGTAGCACTTGTATTTCTGGAAGGACGGAATACTCTCTGAATTAACATGATGTGCTAGACTTGCTAGGAACATTTAGGAATTTGGTGTAATCACGTCTAGCTTCCTTTTATTTCTTCTTCCCCCCTGCCCCCCCAAAAAGTAATTTTAAAGTATCAGCTCCATACTGTTTTCCTTAATAAAATCTTACTTGAAGGGAAGAGTAACCCAATCCAGAAGATAAAGCTTAGTTGTATTGTGCTTTTCATTTTGTGTAAACAGGAGTACATAGAGGATATTGAGGCTCTAATGCTATCATTGGAGTCTTTATAGAGCAATTTTTGCATAGATTAGTTTGCTCACATTCTCTGTAATTATGGCTTCACTGCCTTTTTTTGGTTTTAATACAAAATGCTACCCTCTCACAGCAAAAAAAAAAAAAAAAAAAACCTTAACCTTATCAAATAAAAAAAAGTTTTGACGGTTGATGAAAGATTTTGTAAGTTAGAAGAAGTTATGATGATTTTAACCTAACATGTTCTTTCCATGCATGCAGCTCATTTCACTCTCATTTGGATCACAAGTTATCCAAAGAAGAGGTCGACAGGCTAGAGAAAAAGAAATGGACTTACAAATGGGTGGTAGCCATGTCAAATCACAAGTGGAGGGGGACAGGCGAGTGTTTTCTGAAGGTAGCTGTCTTGTTTGCATATTGCTATATCTTCCTTATTCTATTGTTGATTGCTTCATAGTGCTCAGGCCTGTCTCCATATTCAGCTGTTGTAGATCTTCATTCCTTCATCTCTTATGATTTGGGCAAAAGGTCTATTAGCTACGTTCAAGTAGTATGAGTCTGGTAAATAATTAAATAGTGGTCTTTGATTTTCTTTAATAGTTTAATTCACATCGTTGCAAAATTGACATCTGGATTGCTGGAGCATCTTATATCTTTGCTAGACCTAACGTCCAATTTAGTGGCAAATTTGGGCGATAAATCTATAGTGTATTTTGTCGTCCAAATTGTTTGAAAGTGGTATCCTGCTTAACATCTTCTTCTAGGATTTAGTTGTGTATTTTTCAAAAGGAACAGAAAAAAGTTCATGGACAGTGCTGTTGCAGGTGGCTGATAACTATGTCAACTGATAGAGATTCCGCTTCGTTCTGGGTTTCTTTAGGATTGTAATTCAATTTTCATCTTGCATCTGGCTTTTCTGATTCATCTTGCATTTGGCTTTCTGTTAGATACTTGTTAATTCCAATTATTTTTGTTTTCAAACTTCAAAATTACAGGTGCAGTGTTACTTATTGCAGTTGTCTGGTTACTCTGCAGTTCTTTTTGGAATTTCTCCTTTTTAATATCCATTAGTCTGTTTGCGAGCTATTGCACAGGAGCTGGGTTTACCCTGTGCGCATCCAAACTATGTTACTCGGACTCTTCAAAAATATGGATAGAGATGATGCGGTCGGATCCTCCAAAAGTAGTACATTTTTGGAGGATCCGACACGGGTGCGGCAGCATTTTTGGAGAGTCCGAGCAACTTAGCACCCAAAGGGTAGCGGCTGCGGGTTCACATGTCATTAAAAAAAAATAAAATATCCATTAGTCTAAACTCGTGCATGCGCGCGCGTGCGTGTCTTTCTTTTGGGGATAAAAAACTTAAGTCTGTTAAAGATACCGACCCAAGAACTGTATTTTCTAAAATGTTGCTCCCTATATTTGTATTGAGTTACATGTGTACCATGTTTTTGATGCTTGATGAATAAGTTTAGGTCGAATTCCCTCGGTGACTGTATTAAGGTTCGCTATGGAATGTCTTTAGCTTGAATTGCTGAATAGAGGAAAACCTTGGAATATCAAACTGGACTGCTCTTTGCTATCGATAGATTTACTTACTTAAATTTTATGTATTGCTTTTCCACAACAATCTTCTCATACAAGAAGTTTCATTGCTACTTTGCAGGAGCCAGACAGCTTCTTGTTTCATGGCTTGAAGCCAACACTACACAAGCACTGGTTAGGTATCTATGAGAAGTCTGGAGGCGCAGATTTTGATTCATCAAAGCAGAGATTATTTTTCTCCGTCTGTAAGTAAAGGCCATCAAGTTGGTTTTGGTCATTTACTGGTGTTTTACTTATCAAGTGATTATTGCCTGTGGTCTGATGATTGGTAGACAGAACTATGTGTCTGTTTCTTTGTTAATTTGCGACGTGTGGAAGATATATCAGTCACAGTCAGCAACCTTTAGAGTAGATCATTAGTGTGACTCCAGAACCGGATGTTCTTTCAGTTTATCAATCAAAGTTTTCGTGTCACTTATTTCCTCATGTTCCATGTGGTTCCGCATTGATAGTTGTGGTTTTACTTCTAGCATTATTTATTCTTGTCTGAAGTAGTGTTTACTATTAGGTGTGATTTGGAGTAGTCGAAGTACAAAAATTAGTTTGAGTTAATCTTGTGGAAAATTCGGAGCAAAAAAGATATTATCAATGGTAGAGAGATCTCTTAGGCTGCAGCATCAGCTACTATGTCATTTTGTGATGAAAATACAATCGGACCTAAGCTGGGTTCGACACTATAACTCAACCCCCCCCCCCCCCCCCCCCCCCCCACACACACACACAACAAAACCAGAAAAAAAAAAATCCCCCTGAATAAGAAGGCTACAAAATCTCTGATTGAGCTGCCACATGGTCTATTTAAACATCAGCATTCACTTGTAGTGCTGTTATTCTTGATCGGTGAACATCCACTCATAATGCTGCAAAAAATTTCACTAGACTAAAGCTGACTCTTCTCTAAAAAGTAAACATGCTTCACAACGTATTCAGCTTTAATTCTGATGTGATATTTCCAACTTAACCAATAAGTGAAACCATCTCTAATGATTTGCACCTTATGTATGCATCAGTGACACTAAATGTTGTTGCTCTCAGAACTTGCAATTGTTGCATTATGTAGGGTTTGGTGATTGGTTCATTCCCTCAGGCTTAAATTTCATAAAACCGAAGCGTAAAAAAATTACAAGAAGTTACGATCTTACTTGCAGTATCACATGCTTACATTAGGATTTGTAATTCATCAAAATTATCTAGATTATGGGAATTTGGTTTTGGCGATTTTTGAGGGAGGGAAACAAGAATGAGATGGGATGTGTATTTCTTCAATGGAGGAGTAATAAAGGTGAATCGGATATTATACTTATTCAGGTTAACCTGATGGATTTATCTTGCTGTCCATGTATTACTCTGTTTTCTGTTCTGCTATTTTTTAGTGTCGTAATTGCTATTACTTTCTTTATTCTTGTAGGCAACAGCTACCGGGATATTCTGCACCACAACAAGAAACCCTTCTATCTCAAAGGTCAAGAAGAAGATTCAAGTACCATGGATGCTTATATTATGCATTCTGTAAGAGCATCTACTTCTTTTCACCATAATTTACTAGTTCAAGTTTGAGTGATGTGGTTCATACCCAAAATTTCAAACATGTCTTGGTTATTTAAGGGAATCATGTTATGCAGCTCAATCATATTTTCAGAACCAGGGATCTTGTAAAGAAGAACGAGGCAAAACTAGCGAAGCTTCAGGAGAATGTGAAAGCAAATGTCCTTAATAATGAATCCTTTCTTGACCGTGGGTTTACTCGCCCTAAGGTATTTACCTATTTTCATTCTTATTCTTCTGAAAACAAATTTGTGCGAAATAGACGGATTTTCATTTGCCTTGACGTACCCATCGATCGGGTGTAATAAGGATGTGAGTACTTTTGTGTTGGTTCTTCAAAATACACTAGAAATTAGCAAAAACCTTGACGCACTCGCACCACATATTTCCCAACATCAATGATGGATATCAAGCTTGGTATGTTTTGTTGAAGGTGCATCCTTGTCTTGTTTTCAAATTTATAGATAATCAGGGCTTTGATGTGTGAAATTGAGGCTGTTCTTAAAATAAGATTTGTATATGGTAGTGGGAATTGTGTGATTTCATTAAAAAAAGAAAATCCTGTCCTATACTTGGTACCTGCACTTTGCTAGCATTATCTTTTGTATTGTCTACGAAGTTCTACTCTTCAAAGTTACGGTGGAGTTGGATTATTGCAGAGGAGACCCATGTTGTTCGGACTTTTCAAAAATGTCAATGGGTTCGTGTTGGATTCCCCAAAAGTAGTGTATTGTTGGAGAATCCGACACGGGTCCGGCATCGAAAGTGAAGAGTCTGCAACTCAGGAGGAGACTACTTGAAGTGCAACTATAACCATCCAATCCTGCTCTTAGTCTTTGAAAGAGACACTTCAACATATTCCACCCCTGACCCACATTTTATGTGCATCACTCCTGATAGTTTGGTTAGCCTTTAAGAAGTTAAACCACAGCATTTCCCATCTCCAAAGAATTAGAAATACCGTATAGCCATTAGCCTAGCAAATTCTCTTTTCAACTGGACAATTTCTTTTTCCTCTAGGACTGATTGGCCCCGTTAATGTGTAGATACATGTGATATGACCTTCCACATTCTTTTTCGTGATTTGGTAAACCCTAACTCCCAAGCTCTCACGAGGGACCAATGGTGGTTCTTCCACTTCTTCTCTCAGTGACTCGAACTTCCAACGTCTTGTTTTGAAGTGTAGTGCTCTTGCCAGTACAGCAACCTCTCTTGTTGATATGCTCTTCTACTTATTCAATGATCATTGTTCATTCTTCTGCTTTTATATTTTACTTGTATTTCAGCTAGGGATATTAATATATCTTTGAAAAGTTCTGATTATGCCAGTGGATCAGATCCTATGGATAAGCTTCTTTCCCTTTAGAGGTTCCGAATCCCACTACCTAGTCATTCTATCATAAGATGTTGTTTATTCTCTGTACCCCTGACATTAACGACCTGCTCAACTGTCTTTAGACATAGCAAAAGTACAGTTGAGTATCACCTGAGTTTAGGAATTAATAGCGCTTTTGAGGTCCACTCACGGTTTTATATTCTGGATTTTAATATGAGCGTGATCAGTTTTCATATATATATATATATATATGAAAATGGTTTGGCTTAATTTACTTGATCGTACTTTTGTGGTTACATCCGTTGTTTGAACTATATCAATTTTTGTACAATGATCTTGCATCTCTCGGCATCCGCTTTTGTACCCTCATCATTTACGGAGCACTGTGGACACTTATAGTGTTGATCACTTTCTTGTGGTTAGTTAAGTTGTAATAATATTGGTCATTTTCTTGTGATTGGTTCAGGTTTTGATCCTTCTCCCTCTAGCAAGTGTTGCATTTCGGGTAGTCAAGCGGCTGATTGATTTGACACCTCCGAAATACAAGGTACATGAGCTTTTGCATTTTCTGAATTCTTATGCAAAATAAACTCAACAATGCCTTCCCAAGATTTCAGCAGCAGGTTCCATGAGATGCTATTTAACCGTGTTGGAACTGAGCAAGAGTATTGTTACTCATGCTGTTGCTGCTTAACCCAGAAATTGTAGTTAGTTGCTGCTAAGTGCACAAAACTTTTCCTAGTAGTAAGATATAGACTAGTGATGGAGACCAAGCACCTTGCCAGTTTCCACAGACACCATACCGCTGTAAGATACTCCCTCCGTTCCATAATAAGTGGTGTCTTAGGCTTTTCATTTTGTTTCAAAATAAGTGGTGTTTTAGGATTTCAAGAAGAAATTGATCTTGTTCTTCCAAACTTACCCTTATTTATAATCAAGAATCATTAAGTAGCTTTTTTTTTTTTTCACTAGGCACTAATTAGGGGTATGCTAGTAAAAACACTCATATTTTTCTAGGAGTGAGCAATTTCTTAAGAGGTTTGCATAAGCTAAAAACACCACTTATTATGGAACGGAGGGAGTAACATATATCAAGTATGCTATTTTAGTTTTGCACTAATATGCAAACTTTTCTTAATCAAATTAGCAGTGATATGCTAGTGAGTAGGTATTTTCTTAATCAGTAACGGTATAATTTTATATTTTTATGCGATGAAGCTGGTAGTGAGGAATTTGCAGTAAAAGGAATTACATGTTTGATTTGCAAAATGTAGCTACAGTTAGAAGACTAGAATGTATAATGACCCACTGCGTCTTCATTTTTGGGCTTGCGGTGAATGTTTAGATTCGCAGAAAAACGTTTTGGGCTTGTTAGATGTGAAATAGTTAGACCTAGAGAGAGATCTTAAAGTGGAGCCCGTAATTATGATTAAAAAAACATTATTCAGTTAGGCACCACTTAACCAAAGATCATACTGCTAATTTTGGCCTCATATAGGCCTGTTTCAGACGAAGATATACCTTTTTCATACTTTATTAATGTAGTGTTTTAATTACAATCTTTTACCTGATCAAAAAAATAAATAAATTAATGTAGTGTTGATTCCTTCAGTCTAATGTAGAGGAGCATGAACGTTTCTATAGAGAATTTGGAGATGGAGTAAGTGAAGACAAGGAGGATGAAGATGCTACAGAAATTCCTGAACTAAAAAGGACCTCAAAACCATCTGATTTTCAAGCATTATTTGGGGGAAATAACAATGATCATTTCATGATTGGAATTAAGTTCACTAGGTATATTTCTCAACTCTGGTGAAATTACTAAAACATTACTACACCATGAAAGCTGCATTTCTTTGTCCGAGTACTTTTCAACTTAGATGCTTTACATACTGCTGGTAAGCATTATTCAAAGGACACATAATTTGCGCATTATTCAGTCATAAACAACTTGGTGAAGTACCTATTTATTATGCAAGCATATTATGCAAGCATGTTCCTATGAGAAAAGTTAAATCGTTCTATCTCACCGTGCATTCATATCCTCCTGGTTTGTTTAGTTTAGGACGTTGTATGCTGCATGTCATAGTAGCCCTCGATACACATCTTGCTAAATAAAATCAAATTTATAAAAAAGAACGACAAAGTGATTAAATGAAACCCACAATTTTCAAAAGTTTCATGTATGTTCATGGGCCATCTTGTGATTGTATGCTTCGACTTTGACTAATGATGCTTTTACTTGGTTTTAGTCTAAGTAAGCTTTGACTACCAGTTCATTGATGTTGCACATAGTTCAACATGGAATATATGAAATACATGAAAATGGACTAATCAAGACGCTAATTCTGTTCTTACAGAGTAGGGTAGAATATGCGAGCAGCACTTATAAGTTAATCAATTTTGTATATAGATATGAGCAACTCCACTGTATAATATCAATATTATGGAGAAATTTATATAAAGTATCTTTATCGTCATCTTTTTCAAAAGGAAAATCTTATGCATGTTGTTATTTTAGGAGGAGCATAAAATTGTACGGTGACTTCTACTCATCAGACATGATTGTTGCTTCCCCTCTTGGCCTAATCACTGTAAGTTTCCTAATAAAGGCACTTGCTTGATCCTCATTGCTCTTTTTCATTTTATGGTGTTTAGATCATTCATTAAATCCTTGATTCTCTCTTATATTTACAGGATATTTTTCCAGAATACAGAAATGAAAGGAATTTTTCTAAAATTCAAAGCCATAAGTTTAAGTAATAAAGGGAACTTGTAAATCGTCACCTCTTGACTGATTTTTTTGGGGAGGGGGACGTAATCTGTAACATGCTATACGGGCCAAGTAAACATCATGCAGCCTTCTATAATCTCAGAACTCTGTTCTTCTAACTTCTATACCCTGTTTCAATATATCAACAGATTTGCTCAAAGCTTATTCTCTTAATTCTAACGCTATGCAGCTCTAATGTGAAGTATGAAAGCCGTTTTTAAGTTAAGCTGTTACTAACTTTTTATTGATTTTATTCCTTCAGAAAATCGGGGAGGCAGAATTATACAAGGATAAAAATGTCGATTATCTTTCTTCTATAGAGGTAATCTTTGTTGGAAAAGTTATATTAGTTTGGAAGGTTGTGGTTTGTGCTTTTATCTATTTTAGCAATGCTCATTACCTTTATCAACTAACGGTATAATTACCATTTGAGCAGGTTCTAATTGTTGACCACGCAGATGTCATATTGATGCAGGTACGTTGCAAGTTCATCCTTACCCCTAGGATTGATTTAATGCATGTCTACTCTTTACTATCTTTTGTTCATATTTTTTGTATTCGCAGAATTGGTCACACGTGAATACAATTGTTGAACAATTAAATCGGATACCTTCCGAGCAGCATGGAACAGATATTATGCGCATTAGGCAATGGTATGCTCATACGCTGCTCTTCTGTTTGCCTTGTTGCTAAAAAAGGTGGCTTGATCTGTGTGTTCTGAATGTGGGTTCACGTAAAACATTGCGCCACCATACGAATATTGGATAAATATGGAGAACATGTTGCACTCCCTTGAAATGAGTGATGTTTCTTGCTAATAATTTGGTTTTGTGAATGTCGCTTGTAGGTATTTGGACGGTCAAGCGCCATTCTACCGGCAATCAATAATATTATCTTCTCACATAAATCCAGGTAAGTTTGTGACTTTTGTGTGGTGTGCAGGCTGTAAAGATAGATGCTAATGCTATAATTTTTAAATTCTGGTGTCATTCTTGATAATTGTCTTTATAATTAGGGCCTAAGAGCTAAAGTATTTTTCTGTCCTATGCAGACATCAATGGGTTATTCAACCATCATTGCCTCAACCACAAAGGAAAGGTCTGTCCATTTTGCTCTCTTCTCTCTGGTGTCAACGATTGGAATCTTTCGGATAGTAATAACCCTTGACATGATTATGTTGTGTTTCTATCTGGAGCTCCGTTCCTGATTTAGAGTGTTATGTTGTTACTTTTTGACAGTTCTTAGTTATCCCCTTTTCCTCGGTTATTACCTCCTTGTGTTTGGTGTATCATAAGTTGGTGGCTGGGGGGAATAAGTATTTTGGGCATAGTTTGAGCATCTAGCGCAAAAGAGAGGTATATGCTTTTCAGAAGGGCACAAATTAACTTTGATGTACAAAAGAAAAAAGGGTCCAAATTATAGGTCCACTAGTTAAAGCAAATTACGGACCAGTCTGATAGAATTAATTTGCAGACCCAAAATGTTACGACGTTGGTAGCCTTCTTGTCAAGTTGTCATATCATGTTAATGTGAAGTGGCTGGACTCATCAATCACCCATTAACTGGTGATTTGCAGCTATACTTTGAAAGCTGTAATATTTGATAACCGAGAAATCCTCGAGGACCAGTGATTCACAGTTCAAAACTCAGTGGATAATGAACCTAACCCTCTACTCTTTACCCTCAATTACCGGGCTTGTCTGTAGCAGGCTCCAAACCGGTGAAGTGTGTTAACCACACATGACCACTGCGCTCTTATCACTAGACCAAAACCCTGGGGGCACTTTGAAGATGTAATTTTAGTTAGTTTTTTCCTTTATCTATGTGATTGAAACATCCTCTTGATTTTTTATTCCTCATTACACTAACATTGTTCTATGAAGACGATATATGTGCCTTAACTTATGCAAAATGATGAAGAAATTTCCATTATACAACATTTTCTAATTAGTGGGAGATGAACAGTTTAATGTGAGTTTAATATGTCGTTCTTACTTTATTTGAGTTTTGAAGGGTTGCATACATTACCTTGAAATTCCCAGTCTCTTGTTCTTCGAAAATTCAGCATAAAATAAGAAAAAGTTGCTAGAAATATCCTCTGTGGTGTCTTAATACATTAAATATGAAATTTCAGCATGTTTAAAATCTGAGAATGCTTAGAAAAGAGCGATATTGCTTATTTAAGTGCTGTATTTTCAGGTCAAATTGGCAATCGAGTATAAAGGTGTTTTACCAAAGGTAGTACTTCAAATACGGCAGGTGAGTAACAAAATAATGATCTTATAGTTATATTTAATAATTTAGCATGAACCCGACAAATTTCCACTGTAAAAATTTGAGTTTATCACAAGGAATACATCGAGTTTTGGGTCTGTAGTTATGTCATTTTTTGATTTTGTTGATATTATGACCACCTCATCTAAAATTTAGTTTAATAGGGATAAGGTACTTATGTTTATTTTATGTGTTAAACACTACCTCTTCCCTCCAGTCTAATTGTTTTTCTTGGCCAAACACGTGGACATACTATTTGAAAATGAATGGTTGTGAGAAGTGAACCTAGAGTCTGTGCCTACTCCAATAGCATGTTCAAACTGTGTTCCCCATGACATTTGCTTTCATTCAAAACCAACAACAACAACAACATACCCAATAGAATCCCACAATGTGGGGTCTGGTGGGAGTAGAGTGTACACAGACCTTACCCCCACCTTGAAAGGTAGGGAGACTGTTTCCGAAAGACCCTCAGCTCAAGAGAGAACAAGACAAAAGGTCAGATAGGGACAAGCATATCAAAACAATATGAAAACGAGGATTAAAGCGAGAAAGTCATGATACAACAGTCTGGAAAGAAAGGAGCAGTAGCTACCATAGATAAATAAGATGATCGAAGTGCAAGACCCAACAAGTATAAGCAGAGATCAAATGACAATACACGAATGAGCAAAACTACAACTACTAGGACGAGAGAAAAAGCGAGATTACCTCCTAGCCTTCTATCCTAATCTGGGTCCTCCACAACCTCCTATCTAAGATCATGTCCTCGGTAAGCTAAAACCGCGCCATGTCCTATCTAATCACCTCTCCCCAATACTTCTTTGGCCTACCTCTACCTTTCCTGAAACAGTCCATAGCCAACCTCTCACACTTCCGCATTGGGGCATCTGTGTCTCTCCTCTTCACATGCCCAAACCATCTCAACCTCGCTTCCCGCATCTTGTCCTCCACCGATGCCACTCCCACCTTATCCCGGATATCTTCATTCCTAATCCTATCCCTCCTAGTGTGCCCACACATCCACTGTAGCATTCGCATTTTCGCGACTTTCATCTTCTGAACGTAAGAGCTCTTGACTGACCAACACTCCGCCCCGTACAATAAAGTCGGTCTAACCACCACTTTGTAGAACTTGCCTTTAAGTTTTGATGACACTTTCTTGTCACACAACACTCTAGAAGAGAGCCTCCATTTCATCCACCCTGCACCAATACGATGTGCAACATCATTGTCGATATCCTCATCTCCCTGTAAAATAGACCCAAGATACTTGAAACTTCCTTTCTTTTGGATGGCTTGGGTACCAAGCCTCACTTCCTCGTCAGCCTCATGTGGTACGCCACTGAACCTGCACTCCAAGTACTCTGTCTTGGTCCTACTCAACTTAAATCCTTTAGACTCCAACGTCTGTCTCCAACCCTCCAACTTAGCGTTAACTCCGCTGCGAGTCTCGTCAATCAAGATTATGTGATCCGCGAACAACATACACCAAGGCACCTCACCTTGTATTTGTTGCGTCAATCCATCCATCACCAAGGCAAATAAAAACGGGCTAAGAGCTGATCCCTGATGTAACCCCATCAGAACAGGGAAGTGCTCCGAGACTCCTCCTACTGTCCTTACCCTGGTCTTGGCTCTATCATACATGTCTTTTATCGCTCTAATGTATATCACAGGTACACCTTTAGCCTTCAAGCATCTCCATAGAACCTCTCTTTCATTCAAAACCAATTAGTCCTAATACCTGATACTAGGTAAACAGGCAGTCACCACTCACCGGTGTCATAAGATCCTTCTCTACATGTCTAACTCAAGCCTGATAAAAGCAAGAAATATGAAGACGATGTTTCAACTCCTTCCTGATTTTGAGACTGATCAAAGTAAATCCATTTGGAAGACCTAATGCAATTCATGTGGGACATTTATATCGTGCAACACCTGTCGTCGTGTTGTCAGTTATTTCACACGTGACGTTTGACACAAACTTACGAGTATCGAAATGGCTTACCATAAGTTGGCTCTTTTAAAATGTAAAAATTGCGTGACCACCTAATTGAAAAGCTAGAAAAGTTAGGGAGGGAATATTTTTGCTTATCTAATTATGGCTTAACAGTTTGCGGTAAAGTTGTTTAAGCACAAGATCTGCATCACTATTTGTATGCTTCATGCATTTTTAAGTTTGAATTTTGTCTGGCTTCTGTTTTGTTTGGTAACTGCTTACATGTATTTGATCATCATGTACTTGTGGAAGTACTATAGATTCCCTTCTCCTCTTATGTTTTTTTGCTATTTCTCGAACTTGCAGATTTATGAGCGATTTGATGTAAAGACTGCAGAAGATGCTGATGATGCTCGGTTTGATTATTTCACAAAAAAGGTTTGTTATTCTTCTGCACAATTGATCATTTATCTTCAGGATGACTGGCTTAAATAGTTGTGGTCAGTGGCATACGCAGAATTTTTCATAAGCGGTGTCACAACTGAAAAAGTTAACAAGTTGTAAAAATATCACATTATAAAAGAACAAAAATAATGTGCAGAAATTGCAATTTTACAGAGGATGATGAGTACTTAAAAATTAGCATTTTATGTTTGCTGATTTTTTCCCATATATATGAGATAATTGTTCCTTATCAAAAAAAAAGGTATGAGATAATTGTTTTTCAGTTAGAAGACATTAACAGTTAGATCCCACAACTCAGAAAATGAGGCGCCTGACCATTACACTATTTGGGGCTTGCTGTATAGCTGTCATTTTTATTCTGTATATTCATTTTCTTATGTAAGAGTGTGTGTATGTATATATACTTGTAATAAAATTTTCCGAGGAAGCGGTGTCACGTCACATCCTTTCACTCAAGGTAAATCCGCCCCTGGTTGTTGTGATATCTTTCCAGAAGCTCAGACAAGAACTTGCTGCTCCTTCACCTTTAACAAGAAGGAATCTATTTCCCAGACAATAAAAATGTTAAAAAATGATATCACCTTTACAGTGGCCAAAAAAAAAAAAAATTGTTAAAAATGATACCCTCATTACTAGGCTTCAGGGTCATAATTCCTGCTTGTTTTCTTCACCTTCTTTAATCAATTGTTTTATCAAAGCCTTTCCTTAACCAAACTCATTACTTGGTTGTTGTAAACCCCCACCCCACCAAAAAATAAAAGGGAAAAAAAAATGGAAGTGCAGGTAAAAATACTCCAAAGGAAGTGAATATGTCGATCTAATCGGATAATCAGTAATCTGAATAATAAGTGTGTATAAGAAATAACCTCTATAAAATCCAAATCAAATATACCTAAATTGTAATCACATTTTTTCAAAACTTGGGCACAGTTTCCCATTGCCTGAAAATCCCTCCAATTTCTGCTGTTATCTTTCCAAATGGTTCAGCTCTAATTTTCTTAGATCTTGTATTTTATCACATTATTTTATAAAATGCAATCTTTCCCAGACAATAAAAATGTTAAAAATGATAGTCGATCTAATCGGATAATCAGTAATCTGAATAATAAGAAAAAAAAAAAATCAAATAGCACCTAAATTGTATGATCACATTTTTTCAAGTTTAACTTGGGCACAGTTTCCCATTGCCTGATCCAGTCTAACCCTCCATTATTTCTGCTGTTATAGAGCTGCCAAATGGTTCATCCTTTAGGCTCTAATTTTCTTAGATCTTGTATTTTATCACATTATTTTATATCATAAATGCAACTCATTTTCCTTTTTGGTGATAAAGCTAGAGAAAGGAAGTGAGTATGTCGATCTAATCGGATAATCAGTAATCTGAATAATAAGAAATAACCTCTATAAAATCCAAATCAAATAGCACCTAAATTGTATGATCACATTTTTTCAAGTTAACTTGGGCACAGTTTCCCATTGCCTGATCCAGTCTAACCCTCCATTATTTCTGCTGTTATAGAGCTGCCAAATGGTTCATCCTTTAGGCTCTAATTTTCTTAGATCTTGTATTTTATCACATTATTTTATATCATAAATGCAACTCGTTTTCCTTTTTGGTGATAAAGCTAGAGATAAGTCGATAGCAACTTGATTCTCTGCCTCCCAGATGGGCATGTATCTGCATGAATGATTATTTTGCAATCTTATACTCTAATCATTTTTCTTGTCTATATTAAAATATTGTTTAAGGCACTGCCCCTAATCTTTGTTTAAATTTCATCTGGTGGTGCATCTAGACTAAGATCTTATCCAATTCAATCTTGTTGTCTCCCGTTTCTTTTATTGTTTCCTGAGCTATTTATGACCTGCATTTGTGCTATTTTATTCGATGTAAAGACATACCAGGTCTTCTTTTTTCAGTAATTTTCATTTACTCATTAGTTATGGGATTTTACATTTGTTCTTGTTCTGTACATGTAAAAGAATTTGAGCATCTAGTGATCTCGTATAGTTAATATCACCACCAAAGCAGTTGGTCTTACAATTGCTATTGATATCTGGTCAAATCTACTCTGATGAAGTCTGTTATTCCAGGTTTTCCCCAAGATAAAGGATTCCATTGAGGTATGTTCACCTGAGCTCGGGAAAAAAATCATTTTTCCTAAGCATTCAGCTGTATGAGTGATTGTCTTTCCTTAACTCATTTTTTTTTGCGTTCTGCAGGGTGGTATAATGCTATTTATTAGTTCTTACTTTGAGTTTATCCGAATAAGGAACTTTTTGAAGTCACAAGAGGCATCCTTTTGTCTACTAGGAGAGTGAGTAACAATCTTGTGTTTAGAATTCTTTGCATTTCTGTATATAAAATCGAATTTTGTGATCCAATGAGTATGCTGTTCTGGTTTAAGGTTCAGTTGTTTGCCTTTGTTTCTAGGTACACCGAGCAGAGTGATATATCTCGCGCACGAGGGAGGTTTTTCGATGGAAAGAAGAAATTCATGCTTTACACTGAAAGAGCTCACTTCTATCACCGATACAAGGTTCTTCTCTCTCTTGAGTGCTATTCACGCTGCCTTACTTTCTCTACTCTTTTTCCTGCTTACAAGAATACTCTGGCATTTGCCATGTGATGATGTTGAATGCTTTTAGTCTCTATATATTGTGTATCTGATTCTGTAGAGTAACTTGTAGATAGTCCGCGGCACTGTAACTGGGAGTTTCAATCAGCTTATACAATTTTTTCTTAATAGTTATTCCTGGCTCCATCAGTCTGACATGAACAATCTCTAAATCTCTGTCAAATGGGATAGAGAATACTCGTCCTTAGTTTGTTTTTTGCCAATTGGAAGTGATTTCTTTCAGCTGATAGATCTGTTTCATGAAAGTTTTCTATGAATCTGTTACCATTCTCAAAAAAAATAAAAATAAATTCTATGAATGAGCTTAGAGGAGCATGATCAAGGCGATATCCACTCACAAAATAGCACTACGGGATTATTCTAAGAACATTTCTTAACTTAGATTCATGGTAACTAATCTACTTGTTTTATATTTGACATGTTCGAGAATGAAGTGGAATAGACAACTCATCCCGAAAAAAGGAATGAAATAGAAAAACTTGTAAGATTGAGCTACAACATAGTAAGATTGAGCTACAACATAGTCTCGTGAAGGATTGTAATTTCTTGATATCTGGTAGCTGAATATGATAGACTCGGTTTTCTGGTTTGTCATTGTTATTATTTTTTAATTTTCCTATATTTATAGTAACATATGTAACAATATCGTCCAGTAGTTGCCAACTTTCTTCTCAATTACACAGCCATTTGGTAGTTAATATTGGTATTGATCTTGCCTTCTTTCACGATTATTAGTCGTATATATCCTTAGATTCCTCTAAAAGATATTATCAGCCTTCTTTATTTAATGTTTGCATAATAATAATAACTTTTTATGTGTTCGACTTGTCCTGGGAATTAGATACGTGGCATTCAGAACTTGATCATTTATTCACTTCCAGAGCGGAAAGAATTTTACCCAGAGGTGATCATCTCTACTGCACTATCCTATTAGGATTATATGGTGGTTCACACGACCGCAAGTCTTACCAAGTTATCCTTTTCATTTCTCCTGCAGGTTGTAAATATGCTACAAGGGTCTGCTTGCACTGTTCTATTTTCTCGCTTTGACCAGCTTCGGGTAAGGCTTCAAATTCCTCATATACAATTATGAGTTCATATCTTGCTCTCACGATTCTTCAACCTTTTCCTCTTTGCAAGTGTTTGATTTCCTTTGTAGTGTTCTTACCGCATAATCTACTCTCTGATGAATTCAGCTCGAGAGGATTGTTGGTACTGCTGCTTCGAAAAGGATGGTCACGTCGGACAAGGGTGTTTTTGTCTTCTGTTAAAAGGAAACTCACAAAAAATTTCAACGGAGAAGTGTTTGGCCTCTCAAATGGGTGCAACTGTTTCTGCAGCTCAAGGAATGGCTTCTTGCCTTCACTTACCCAAGGGAAAAAAGAAAGAAAAATAAAAATAAAAAAATAGATGGTTCTTGCTTTCAATATCGTAACTAACATATTTTTGTGAGCAATGTTGCTCAATCAATTTTGTTTTCTTTTAAAATTGTGATATTAGCAAACATTATTCAAATTCCAGAAACATAAAATGTAACTTTATGCCAATGAAACATGTAAAAAGAGGAGGTCGTGTCTGGAAACTGAGGTTCACCAACTATTTATGTAGTATTGCAGGCAAAACACACTTCTAGGTAACTATGGATGTGGTTGATAGGATGGAATACAAGTTGTAAAACTATAAAGTTACAGTAAAGTACTTGAGGAAGAGCAAATAGTAATTCATCCAAAAAGTCCAAACAGGTTAATTAGATTCTTATCTTCCATTAATTTGGATGGGTTTGCAGTTAAGTCGGATTTCCAATAATATATGTAGGACAATTTTCTTTAATGTCTCAGTCTGTCTCTCAATAAAATGATTAATTAATTATCCCTTAATAAAATGATTAATTAATTATCCCCTTCATCGTTATTAATATCTCCTAACCACTACCAATCAGCATGAAAGCAACACCAGAGCTGAATATTAATATTTCCGCTTGGTTTTGACCTTTAATTGGTTTTTTTTCTGCTTTTCTTTTTGAACTAGTGTAGTGTGATTATATTTATGTATAGTTTTTTAACCATTGATGACTTCATCATGCAGGAAGAGCTGATCACTTCAATAATTACCGTCTTTACATTTTTTTGACTAAAGAAGTATCCCTTTTAGTTCGTTCAACCATACAGTCTTAATATCCACTGGACTCTTCTAATCCAAATTCACAATGAGTTAAGGGCCTATTCCACACCCCCCCCCCATCCCCCACACACACACCCCTTCCCAACTTTTAATGGTAAGTGGAGAGTTGTTAATTATCCATAAAAATTTTTTTATTTAGAATTTGAATAAATTAGCTCATGCATTCTAGTAAAAATAAGTAGTAGTCCTAAATGTATTACATGCTTACATACATACATTTAAATGGTAAAATTGCAATTGAACGGGTTGAAATATGGCTTTCAAAGTAAGTTCCGAATTAGTGGATGCTGCCAAAGGGAGTGGCGATGCCATACGCAAAAAGGAAGAGACTCATAGAATGGCAGAGACAAATAGAGCTTTTGCACATTTTCGTTAATCCATGAAAACTAAACTTATAGTAATATAATGTGAAGTTATAAGACCAGAGGATCACGTTTAAAAATCTCCGTCAATGTATCTTATCATGAGTTTAACTAATATCTACTGACAATGGAAGGTTTTTTCAAAGCATCCTAATTTTCAGTTTTTTATTTTTATTCTCTTTTACATTTTTTTAGAGGCACCTCCGTAATCCTATTCCCCCTATCTGCTCTTCAAACTCTTCCAGTCTCCTTATGTTCCTATTCTACACTGTCGTTGACCCCAACGCTATATATATAATGCCTGTAAGGCTCTAACCATTCAAACACAAAATACACTCGCTTCTTTAAAAGTTTCAAAACCCTATCAAACACGCCATGATGAAAACTTCATCTATAATTTCTTTCTTGCTTCTGATCATGATCAGTTCTTTGGTGGTGGTCGTATCTTTAGCCGGACGTTTCGACCATGAATTCGATATTACGTGGGGCTATGACCTAGTTAAGATATTGGACAATGGGCAACTACTTACACTGTCTCTTGATAATAATTCACGCTTTGGAATTTGGTCAAAAAGACAGTACATGTTTGGGAAAATTGAAATGAAGATCAAGCTTGTCCCTGGCAATTCTGCAGTAGGTACAACAACTACATACTATGTAAGTTAATATAATCATATCTAATAAATACATATAGTAGCTCGTGATCTGATACTTATATCAATAGAATATTTTTGATGCAACTACTTTTGAGTTCTAAGCCTTTAATCGATCGATTTTGGATCATGGTTTTTTATGCTACTAATTAGCTTAGACGAGATGTTTATGCAGCGCCCGGGATGCTCGTGCGGTGCACAAGATGCACGTGTAGTGCACGAGATGCATGTGTGATAGTTGTTTTATTGAATATACTTGAGGCCTTTTATTAAGCTTTAGCTTTAGGCCGTCAATTCCATTGAGCCGCCCCTGTTACTACTTAATTCATACTTTTCGTGGACGGTAGCCTTTAGTTGTATCTTAAGTAATGTAATGGTGTGGAGTTTATAGATATAAGCTTATTATAATATGAATTTAAGTTATATGCACTAACACCAAGTCTAACGGTGTAAATTTTAGACATGACAACAATAATTTAAACTATTAGAACCTTGTACTCCCCATATTCCAAATTATGTTAAGTAGTTCGGAGTACGAGGGTCAAAATACTTAATTTTGACTATGAATTTGATTGTAGATTCTTCAAATATTATAAAATAAAATTTACACATTTGAGAACTATACAAAAAGTATTTATAATCTGTCTCAATGGTGAATGAAAAATGCAGTTATCTTCAGTGGGACCAACTCATGACGAGATTGACTTTGAGTTTCTTGGCAACGTAAGTTGAGAGCCCTATATTCTTCACACAATTGTGTACACACAAGGCAAGGGAGATAAGGAGCAACAATTTTATCTTTGGTTCGACCCCACTAAGTATTTCCATACCTACTCTATTCTTTGGAATCCTCGAAGCATCATGTAAGCATACTTTTTATTTGTTTTTTCTCCCAAGAGATATAAGAATTTTGTTAAATGGAAAATGTCACTAATATGCGTGAACTAATTCTAGATCTCAAGTATGTTTAATAAAATGTGCGTCAAACAATTTCTTGATAGCATATATCCTATTTTTCGTGCGCACGAGATGCAAGTGTGATGTATGTATCCCATTTGATCCTTGTTGGCCAGATTTATCCAAGGATTCAGTTATCCAAGCTCTGGATAAATTTGGCCAAGCAAGGATCAAATGGGTGCAAAAGAAATACATGGTTTACAACTATTGTACTGATAGGAAACGTTTCCCCCAAGTATTTCCCCTCAATTACTCTGTAATTAATGGCAAAATGAATAAATCGTAGTTACTGTGTTAACATTCTGTTAATTTAGCAGGAATGATGTTTGTGAGCGGTTCAGTAATTTATGCACTGAAGTTTATTGTGGTTAATTATTGAAACCATTGTTTCTATGTCAATATGTAGTGCATTATTGTGGAAACCATTGTTTCTATGTCAATATGTAAGTGAAATTGTTTCCCGTGCCTGGTGCTTGTTTCAATAATGATGAAAAATCAAAGGAACTGTAAAACTGAAAGTATGATGAAAATACCAAAGAGATGCACGTGTCTTTTAATATTTTAATGGACCAGATTTAGTGTATTAACTAGAGCACTTTAACCGTGGTAAACAGTAAACACTATTAGTCTCCCTTGAGCAGTTGATGGTTAGAATAAACTACTACTCTTCTCTTCCAAATATCTCAAGAGAAAGATCAAAATATAACATAACTTTTGATTACATACGGTCAAACCTCTCTATAATTGCCATTCGTTATAAAAACATTTCATTATAATGGCCTGATTTTCTCTGAATTTTTCATGTTATATTTTACTTCTCTATAACAACATTCTACCTATAACAGCAGTGCCATTCATTATAGCAGTACACTCTTTGTAGAATTACCTCTCTATAACAGTCATACTCAAAGATTGTGTAATAATATTTTGTTAGAAATATATTAAGTATAAATATAAAAAGCTATTGTTAAGAGTCAACTGTTATGCTCTTAGACAACCTTCAAGGGAAAGGCTATTGAATTCCCTTTTCTTTGAAAGTTTGGACAAAATTCTTCGTCAATTCAAGCGTTATATTATCACTAAGAGATCAGACTGGAAATTACGAAACAATCTACAATTGTAGAATTCTTACGTCAAACTTGAAATATTTAAATTCTCAATTAATTTTTGATGGATATGCATGTTTCTTAGATTTTAATTCTTTATCGGTATGGTAAAACTAGTCATGAATTTTAGTATTTTCAACAGAGAAGTGTTTGGCCAAGGGAGAGTCTTTCTCTCAAAAGGGTCCAACTGTTTCTGCAGCTCAAGGAATGGGTTCTTGCCTTCACTTACCAAAAAAACAAAAAAAAAGAAAGAAAGATGGTTCTTGCTTCCAATTCAGAATTCTTATTAACATAATTTTTGAGCAATGTTGCTCAATCAATTTTGTTTTCTTTTAAAGTTGTGATATTAGTAACATTATTCAAATTCCAAAAACATAAAATGTAACTTTATGCATGCCTACGAAACACGTAAAAGGAGGATTGTATGGTGTTGCAGGCAAAATATACTTCTCGGTGACTATGGATGTGGTTGATTGAATGGGATACAAGTTGTTCGAGAGAACACGCGATGCTAAAAGCTATTGTGTATCTAGTGCATCCCAAAAACATGAGACATCCAATTATTCACCTGTTGAGTGCTCCGATCAAGAAAGGCATGGGACTTTTAGCATTGCTCGGGACGAGTTAATTATGGCTACCTTATGGTTTACTAGCACTTTTATTGCACACTCTTTTTGGAGCAAGGTGCGAATTATATTAACTGAATATTTAAGATAAATAATCATAAAGAGAAATTTGACCTCTTCTCTTGTCATCTTGACATAAATTTACCACTTACCTATGCAAACCTTAATCGGAGATTTAAAAAATCAAAAATAAAAGATGGAAAGAAGATGCATCATATAAGTTTCTTCTTCATTTCGTATCATCAGAACATCAACGAAGAGGTTGCTTTATGACTAGTAACTTACTAGTTAATGGTGTCTTTGGTATGATGGAAAATCTTTTCTTATTTTTTCTGTTTGGCTGCACAAATATCTTGCAAAATATTTTTCTGTGTAAAATGTTTTCCTCAAAATAAGAAAAAATGGAGAAAAAGTTTCCCTTTGAGGGAAAACATTTTCCGGCTCAATAAAACACATCAACGCATCCCCAATCAGCTACTATACTATCCTTCCACCACACGTGGCCCCATCACTATGCCTACCCATCCCCACCCTTCCCTTGCCTACCTCCTCCCCCCCCCCAACCCCAATGGCCTCATCTACCCCCTACCCCATCATCAGATGTTGCACTCCTAATTAAAAAAAAAAACCTCATAGTATCTCCTTTGAATATATGCAAATGCTTTTGAAATGACATTTTTTAACTTGCGTACCATACACAAGAAAATGAATAGAAAAATCACTTTTTTTCCGAGAAAACATTTTCCATGAAAAGCATGTTTCGTCATTACCAAACACACCCTAAAACTTGAAAGTTGTAACATTTGCCAGAATACTTTTGAGAAAAAGAAGAAAGCAATCTTTCCTGTCCTGCATCTTTGAACTGCATCGAAATTGTTATCGCCATATCCATTGCAAGATATATGAACATATCAACGGAATAGAGTTGGATGGAATCTCCAGAACAAGACTCAAAAGGAAATTTTCAATGTGATTATAAGTTAGATAATCAAAAATCAAAACTTTATTTGGGAAAATGTTACTGAAGGTACAAAAATACAGGGAGCATTTTGGGATACATAGTTACTGGGGGGAGTTAGCCAAAAAGCCTCAAGTCTTCAAAAATTGGTGCTTTGGCCACCATTTATGACGTCAGCATGTCAGACATGTCTTTGTGTCAAATTTCAGCCCCAAAGTTTTGAAAACTACACTTTGGCCCCTAACCCCCAACATTTTAATTACCCCCCAAAAAAAAAAAAATATTTCCCTCCAAAAGCTCCTGATTTATCCACTTTTCAGATACCGTTTCCAGCGAAAGTTCTGGGTTTTCATCGAAAAATCAGTCCCCAGCGACTTAGTATGGCGTCGATTGCAGTCATAGACCATAGCCGTAGTCTATTATCGATTTATTATGACGTCGATTGCAATCATAAACCATAGCCGTAGTCCATTGTAGATTTATTATGGCGTCGATTGCAGAATATATTACAATGGGTGGTGATTACATGAGTGAATAGGAGGAGGCCTCAAAATGTTGGAATTGGATTTCTATGAGCAAGGTGACAGGATGATCGATGACGAAGAGTGTACGGACAAAAAATAAGAAAATAAAAACCCAAACCGCAAATTGCACAAATCTAGGGATCGTGGATAGGTATACCATAAATTGATCATCGTCAATAGCTAACAGTTATTATTTAGGCTCGACTTCACGGATAGTCAATAATTTTCCATATGTTATGTATAGACCAAGGACAATATTTGTCTAAAAAGCCATAAGTAAATAAAATAAATAAAAGTACATTCCACAATTTAAATATTATAATAACACTTTAACACACCATATGAGAGTCTCCATCAATTGAACACAAGATCAAAAGAGTTTTAGGACAAGTAATGGTACTTAAAGGCCAATATTTGTCTAAATAGCCATAATAATTTTTTTTAAAATGGACATACCACTATTTAAACATTATAATAACACTCTAATACATCATATAAGAGTCCTCATCCATTAAACACATGATTAAAAGAGTTTTAGGCTAAGTAATGGTCCATAAAAGGCCAATATTTGTCTAAATAGCCATAAATAAATTAAAAAAATAAAAGGACATTCCACTATTTAAACATTATAATAGCAATTTAATATATCATATGAGAGTCTCCATTCATTAAACACATGATCAGAAGAGTTTTAGGATAAGTAATCGTACTTAAAAGGCCGATATATTATGTCTAAATAACCATAAATAATTTTTTTTAAAAAGGACATACCACTAATTAAACATTATAATAACACTTTAATACATCATATGATAGTGCCCATCCATTAAATGAGAGTCCCCATCCATTAAACACATGATCAAAAGAGTTTTAGGACAAGTAATGGTACTTAAAAGGCCAATATTTGTCTAAAAAGAGCCATAAATAATTTTTTTTTTAAAAGGACATACCACTATTGAAACATTATAATAACACTTTAATAAATCATATGAGAGCCCTCATTGGAAGAGCTATTTGATGAGACTTCATCAGATGATTGTACAAGATGTAAACTAGATAGATAAAAGAGAAAAAAAAGACCAGATGATAAAAAATAATAAATAATAAAGGAATTTTGGATTGGGTCAGGAATCCAAGTTTGGGGCGGTATGGATAAAAGAATTTCCTATGTTATACTATTCAATTCTCGATGACGAATTGATTTGATAGTTTAGATATTGTTATTCATGATATTGATCGGATTCAAGATCATCGAGAGGTAATATTCATTCATTGAATTTACAGGCCAAAGATTTATCATCTCTATGGGATTAAATCCAGAGTTATTGCAAAGTAAAACACGCCAATTTATCATGAAAGGTAAAAGGGGATAAAGGAACCGTGTGTTGATTGTCCTGTAAATATAAGTTGTCTTCCTCCATATGTAAAAAGGGAATAAATAAATCATTAAATTTCGGGATACTTCATGAAGTGCTTCTTTCGGAGCTAAACTTCTGTTTATCCATATTTCGAGAAAAAGTATCTATTCATTCATTGAATTTACAGGCCAAAGATTTATCATCTCTAGGGGATTAAATCCCGAGTTATTGCAAAGTAAAACACACCAATTTATCATGAAAGGTAAAAGGGGATAAAGGAACCATATGTTGATTGTCCTGTAAATATAAGTTGTTTTCCTCCATATGTAAAAAGGGAATAAATAAATCAATTAAATTTCGGGATGCTTCATGAAGTGCTTCTTTCGGAGCTAAACTTCTGTTTATCCATATTTTGAGAAAAAGTATCTCTTATTTTTCATTCCCATTCCCATAAGATTTTTATCTAAAAAGGCCATAGATAAATAAAAATAAAATAAATAAAAGGACATATCACTATTTAAACATTATAATAATACTTTAATACATCATATGAGAGTCCCATTCATTGAACACATGATCAAAAGAGTTTTAGGACAAGTAATGATACTTAAAAGACCATTATTTGTCTAAAAAACCATAAATTAATAAAATAAAATAAAAAGAGGACTACCGCTATTTACACATTATAATAATACTTTAATACATCATATGAGAGTATTAATCCACTGAACACATGATCAAAAGTGTTTTAGGACAAGTAATGGTAATCATAACACTGTTATCCAATTAGTCTAACAACAAGTTATTGTTTTCAAAGCACAACCTTGTTCTAAGGATAACCATTGCTTGTGGTTAAACTCTTTGGATCATGGGCCTAATGGATGTGGACTCTCATATGATATATTAAAGTGTTATTTTAATATTTAAATAGTATCAAGTCTTTTTATTTATTTTATTTATTTATGGTTTTTTAGAAAAATATTAGTCTTTTAAGTACCATTACTTGTTTTAAACTATTTTGATCATGTGTTCAATGGATGGGGACTCTCCGATGATGTATTAAAGTGTTATTATAATGTTTAATATCCTTTTTAATTTTATTTATTTATGACTTTTTTTAGACAAATATTGACCTTTCAAGTATCATTACTTGTCTTAAAAGTCTTTTGATCATGTGCTCAATGGATGGGGACTCTCATATAATGTATTAAAGTGTTATTATAACGTTTAAATAGTGGAATGTACTTTTATTTATTTATGAATTTTTAGACAAATATTTTCCTTGGTTTATATATAACATGTGGATAATTATTGACCATGCGTGAAGTCGAGCCTAAATGATAACTGTTAGCTATTGACAATGGTCGGTTTGTGGTATACCTATCCACGACTCCTTAGATGTGTGCAATTTGGGGTTTGGGGTTGGGGATTTTTTATTTTTTACTTTTTTTTTCTCCATTGGACTAGTGCAAATTCAGCATGCTTTTCATTCCAACGGTCGCCTTTATTTCTCTGGTTTATCTTCGACCAAAATGGTCTAAAATTTTCCTAGGCAGTGAGTTATTATAAACTAAGGTGGTTTATTTCCGGTTTGGCTAATAATTGACCCAGCACGCCTGGCTTTATTTCGATTGACGGACCACAAATTTCACTACAACGGTAATAGAATAGAAAAAGCTTAAATTTACAACTTGAAAAATTCATCCTTCCCTATATAAAACCGACCAAAAGTTCAAAACTCCTCCATTGTCTTTTTTCTTGAACAAACTCCTCCATTGTCTCTTTTCTTGATCAAACTCCTCCATTATCTTTCTTGATCAAACACCTCAATTCTCAAATACATAACCATCATTCTTAACTCTACTATCAACTCTATCTCCGTCATCACCATCAACACTAAACTCATCAATGGGGTCTGAGTAGGACTCACTCTCAGCTTCTGCACTTCTTTTTCTTCTTACATCTCGGCTAACTTCTTCACCTCTTCTTTTTTATCCTTACGATCCATAGTAGAATGGGTTTGAACCATATCACCAGAACGGGGGAGTATTTTTCCTTTACACATAGGCATTTATACGATCTATATATAAACAATACAGACTTTGTTGAACCTTGATATAAGAACCATCAAAGAACCATCACCCTCAACTCTCAACTGTATCTAAACCATGTATCTGCACCATATGTATCTGAACTATCCTAAACAGGGCCGTGGCGGTTGTATCTGAACCATGCTCTTTTTCGGATAGAGAATAAGAATAATCGACCAAAAGTCTATTAATAGACCATAATTTACAAAAAGCAAAAACACAAAAAGAAAGATCGAAACAAGCAAAATGAGTATATATAACACACATTTTGACGGAAAAATAGGCAAAACTTTAAAGGTTTTAGAAAGAAGCAGAACTTTATGAACACTAGATTTTTATCAAGATCGATTTTTTTAAAATCAAACCATACTTTTAAATAGGCAATATGGATCTTAAAATACTTCGCCACTGATGCAAAATTAATTAACATGCTTGAGGATGACGATTGAGGAGCTTCTGGGCTCTAGAGAGAAGAAAAATCAACTGGAGAGATTGGTCTTGATAGAGATAGAGTGAAGAGAGAGAAGGAGACTTATGCATATTTTAGGAGAAAGAGGGGCTTTGTATATTTTATTACAAGTCACATGGACTTAAGTGTATAACTTAAAACCTCCAAACCTTTTAAAATTATGCAATATACCCCATTCCCCTATTTCTAAACCCTAATACCAAAAAATAATTGAAAAAGAAATTGAGTGGCCGCATTCCCAATTGAAACTTAAAAGTGGCTTCCTCCACAAATCTTCTCTAGTTACTGCTATATCGGGAAGAGTCCTCACAAAAAGGATTTGTGGGAGGAGGGGGTGGGGGGGGGTGGGTGGTGGCGGCTCATTACGGAGCCGTTATCAAAAGAAAAAATTGATATAAATAGCCGCTCATCAAAATAATAGCCAACAAATGTATATTTTTTTTTTGTGTATATATATATATATATATATTGTATATTTGGCTAACGAATGTAATTACTTTGGCCGACCGGCCAAATGTGTAACTTGAACATACCAAAAAGGGGTCCCGGGATGTAGCTCAGGGATTTCCGTTTGTTAAGCCATGCCCATGCATGTCGTTAATATTGCTGTTGTGATTGAAATAAAAGCAAATCACACAAGAAAAAGGAATTGCTACAAAAGAAAAGAATCCAACAAGCTGTGTCATTTACTTTTGCCTTTTGTCTTATTATTTACAGTATTATATTGGTTTTGATCTAACAGTTTGTGTGTGCAGAAAAGTTTATTTATAATTAGTCGACTAAGATTAAACTCATCGACTAATAATTTTTAAGGCACAATTCAACCCCTATTCTTTTGCAGAAACATTAATTCATTTTCTTAAATCCTCGTTATCTTACTGGGGATGATCTAAAGCAATTTGCAACAAAAACAAAATGGTCTTATAGACCCTCTTATAGGTATATAACCTATAGAACGATATCAGTTTATCTCTAAAGGGGTATAATAATGATGACAGATTCTTTCCGAGTCCTCCTTTTTTGAAAAAAAATTAATGGAAGGCCAAGCCAATCTTGATGAAAAATAGAGAAATACAAGTAAATGATTAGGGACTTCTTTTTAAGTCCTTTTTAAACAATAATCGAAGACCAAGTCAATCTTGATGCAACATAGAGAAATACAAGTAAATGGTTAGGTACTGCTTTTTAAGTCCTTTTCTAATGTAAAGTAAAGACCAAGCCAATCATACAAGTAGTCACAAAAGTGATACTTTACCCAGAGGAGGATTAGGACTTGGAGGTGACGGGTGCCACAATTTTCTTCAATG
This sequence comes from Lycium ferocissimum, assembly GCF_029784015.1. Taxonomy (NCBI): domain Eukaryota; kingdom Viridiplantae; phylum Streptophyta; class Magnoliopsida; order Solanales; family Solanaceae; genus Lycium; species Lycium ferocissimum. The sequence continues at coordinate 158,140 of NW_026725993.1, forward strand.
TACATCTTGTAGGAACGTATATTTGGGTCGGATCCATCTCTTTTGAGTTTTCGGGTCAACTTAATAGGCCGTTTTTTATTTGCAAATATGAAAATTACATCTCTAAAATCAAGAAACGAACATAATTAGCATCTTAAATAAGGAATCACACCCATTAACAATAGAAGTAAAATCAATATTTTCACCAAGGAGCTTACATCTTTTATGTATATTAAAAAATGAACTTGCACAAAGTAAAATAACATCTTCAATAACGAAATTACACCAATTAAAATAAGAAAAATTATAGAAAAACTCTTCAATAGGTAAAATACATCCTATAAGTAAATGTAGAATTAGATAAACTATAAGTTTTAAAAAATAAATCATAAATTTCATATTGTTTCTAAGCAATGCTTACGAAATTTTCAACACAATTTAAGTAGTGAATTGATTTAAATTGAATTTAATAATTATAGAAAAGCACGAATTTTTATAATACACTCCCTCCGTCCATTTTTATTTATCCACTATACTAAAATAGATGTCCACTTTTACTTGTAAGTTGTATAGTTTGAAAACCCAAGACATAATTTACCATTTTATACCTATTTTACCCTTATTATTAAGTACTCCAATTCATTTCTCATTTTATTTATTGATTATTAAGAGTGTCCCAAGTCAAATATAGACAAGTAAACATGGACGTAGGGAGTAACCAACAAAAGAAATTATAAAAAAGTTGAATTTTGATCTCAATCCCAAATTCTTATTGAGGATCAGAGATTTGAGATTAAGAGAAATGCTTAATTTAAGGGATTTTGAAGTTTCTAATTTGTGTGTTCTCGCTAGAGATCACAGATAAAATAATAGAATAGAGGAAAGAAAATATAAATAATAAAAAGATAAATAGAAAATTGAGAGAGCCGAAAAGGGAAATGCCTGGTACAAAGGAACTAAAAAGCGTAAAAGAAAAACGAGAGTCAAAAAATGTTCAAGATAGATTCAAACTTGTATCTACCAGCCATGACACCTTTGTCTAATTTGCTACTGGGGGTGGCAGGATCGAATATTTAATCTAGTTTAAGCAAATTGCAACATAGGTATATAATTTTTTTTTATCAATTTAGGGGGTGCCATGCCACCCCCACCCTAAAGGGTGGATCCGCCCATGACTTTACCATTTCACCTAGCATGAACCAATTATAGTCAAATCTCTCTACAGTGGGAGTGTTTGCTTGAAAATTTCATGACTGTTATATTGAGGTGTCGTTATATATGTATATTGACATTTAATGTTTAGATCTAAATTGCATGTTATAAACAAAAGTATGGAAACAATTATTTTTCTATACTTTTTATGTTATAAACAAAAACAATATACTTGTTGATTTTAAAATATCAATTGATTTTCATATCTCATTAACTAAAAATTGAAAAACTAATAAATTACTAATAAATCCATAACTAGTTGTACCATACCGTTAAAAGATTAAAATTTAAGGAACATATGAATTTAAAATTAATTGAGAATTTAAATATTTCAAGTTTGATGTAAGAATTCTACAATTGTAGGTTATTTCGTAAATTCCATTCTCTTAGTGATAATATAACGCTTGAATTCATGAAGAATTTTTTCCATATATACTTTCAGCAAAAAGGAATTTAATAGCTTTCCCTCAAAGTTTGTTTAAGAGCTTAACAATTGACTCTTCTATCTCACCCCAGACTCTTCAGCAACACTTTCGCGTCACCTTATGTATCTGATGTCTCTTTTTCTTTCACTCCAATCACTTGTGCAATAATCTCTTCATCAGTGTAAATTTCAAGGAGTGGAAGTTTTGCATCAAACGGCATGTTAGTGGTAGCATCCATTGCTTGATTGGTGTTATAAGATATGTTATTTGGGCTATAAGTGATGACACACTACCAAAATCCTCAACAAGTTCTAAATTTTCACTATTAACATTGGGGTTGTCATCTGTAGGTAGGTATTTCTCCAACAATGGAGAATGGCATTCCATGCTTGTCTTGAGTTGAACCTGTTGTCATTTGCTATGTGCATGACATTAATTAATGATGGTTATCATAAATATTTTAATATTTTATCTTTTACATAATATATTTCTTACAAAATATATATTATTACACATTATTTGAGTATGACTGTTATAGAGAAGTAATTTAACAAACAGTGTACCGTTATAATGAATGTGACTAATTTTATAGGCAGAAGAACGACAATTGTAGAGAAGAATTTGACTGTATTATGTAAAAACACACACGTAGTTAAGTTTGTCCTTGGAGTGTAATTCCTTCCTATACACTAAATACGTGAAACACATTGCTACATTTGGTTCTTTATAAGCCTATATAAGTATCCTAGGGGGAATACAAAGTAAAGGGTGACGCCGCATCTCACTTTGGTAAATAAAGTGAAAAACTTTGTAATAGTAATTGAAACACTGCTTTACCATTTTTCCACCTTCTTCTACTTTTTTTTTTTTTTTTTTTTTTTTAATAATAAGTTTCTCATTCAGTGTTTGGTATTCGTATTGGGGCTCAATTAACTATGAATTCACATTGAAAAGTCTCATTTTAGGGGTAAAATGCTCTCAAACAAAGGCGACTCTATATCACCAAGGCTCGAACCTGAGACTTCTGATTAAGAATAAAAGATTACCACTCCAGCACAACCCTTGTTAATACCCTCTCATACTTTGTTCCAATTGAGAAAAAAATCTCAGACCTTATCCAAAAAAGTGAAAAAATGATGCAAGAAACAGAACATATACATTACTTCATTTAAACTCCAATTTTCTCACTCCATGGAAAACTCATGGATGCATATGTTCAAGTAAATTTCCTTCTTTCCCCTTTTAACTTAGTTCTTATATATACCTTACCTTGAGGTAGAAACAAGAAAAACTAAAAGCCAATAAAAGTTAAGAAAAAAAGAAATTGAGGATGTCTCTATCTTGTTTAATATTTTTGGTCTCAAACTCAATCTTCCTTTTGTCTTTATTTTCATTTACAATTCATGCCCATCGCTGCACTGAGGACTTTTTGTCTGTAGCCCAGAGCAGAAATCTAACATTATGCAAGAGATACGAACATAGCAGTGGCGTTGAGTTTGGATGGAATTTCGAGAACACAACTCAGACTCTCCAGGTTAGAGGCGGATCTAGAGCTGGTTCTATGAGTTCAACTGAACTTGTTTCTTTTGGCTCGATCCATAGATGCATGCATAAAAATTGTATGCTTGTCTTTTTGTATATAGGTTAGATTCATTCGATCAACTTGTAGTGTTCCTCTTATTCAACTATTTTGAACATTTCCTATCGAGCACCTCATATCTTTCTTGGGGCGTTCGAAGATTCAATCATTTTTGTATGATTTCTCTTGCACTTCCCTTTCCAATGAGTTCCAAATTTAGAAATCCTTTATTAATTAGGTTTTATCTCATCTTCTTTGGAAAATCCCAAAGCTTTTTATTGTGGTGATAATACCAAAATATCAAGCCTGGCGCAGTTGTCTTTATTTTAATTTTGATACTTATGACCCTCTTAAATTCTATATTTTCCTATTTCATTCTAGTTTTTTTTTTTTTTTTTTTTTTTTTTTTTTTTTTTTTGGAAACTAGTTTTTATTACTTCCTCTGTCCCAATTTGTTTGACACTTTTCGCTTTTCGAGAATCAAATGAGTTGTTCTTTGACTGTATATTTTTCATATGTCTTTTAAATATTTTATGTTATTAATTATGGTGACTTATGGTACTTTTTACGTAGTTTTCAAATATTTAAATTTTATTTCAAAAGATTAAAAGATTCTATTTTCAAACACACGGCCAAAATTAAGAAATTTGACTCTCGAAAAGCGAAAAGTGTCAAACAAACTGGGACACAGGGAATATTTTATTTATTTATTAGTGATAGGAATTTTCTTGTTAAGACCTTACTTCTGGAAAGTTACACCGCAAATAGGGGTTTTTGTTCTTGTGTATACGTAAATTTGTTGAATCCTTTTGACATGCAGAAGTTGGTAGTACAATGGTAAAAATGGTTCACGAGTTAGGTCAGTTGCATGTTCAAAATCCCAAGTGTGATGTTCTTTTATTCCTTTTAAACCCCTCAATAAAGTTTAAAATGCTACTAATCCACTGGTTGTAAAATCTAAATTCGCCTCTGCTCCAACAGGTAATGGTGGGAGCTAGATTAGAAAGTGAAACAGGGTGGCTAGCTTGGGGTTTGAACTTTGGACCAGAACCAAGAATGGTGGGGACCCAAGCACTTATTGGTATCAAACAAACAAATGGTTCATTTCTTGGTGACACGTACAATGTCACACAATATATAAAGATAGGGTGCAAGCTCTTACCTTCTCTTATTGATTTGAATGTAAGGAATTTGAAGTTTACTTCTTTGGAACATCTTCAGTATCACATTATAGAAGCCACTATACATCTTCCTCAAACAGTTAATGATTCAAGAATTAATCATGTTTGGCAAGTTGGAAAAGTTGCAATAGGAATGGAACCCAAGATTCATGATAAACTTCTCCGTAACTATGATGGAAAAGAGACCTTTGATTTGCATACTGGCACAGCTATAACTATTAGAGCTGGTAGACGTCATCAAGCAAGAGTTGTAAGCAATATATTATTTAGTACTCGTGTAGTTTCTTACTCTTTGACGTGCATTATATTATCATCTGTTGAACATTTGCGTTGTATCTGGCTATTTTGCTGCTATACTTTTGTATCTGCTTCGAATTACTTTTCTGTTCCTTTCACTTTCCTTTCTCTTCTTTTCTTCTCTTTTCCTTTCTTTGAGCCGAGGATCGATCGGAAACAGCCTCTCTACCCCACAAAAAGCAGAGTAAGGTCTGTGTACATCCTACCTTCCCCAAACCCCACTTGTGGGATCACACTGGGCATGTTGTTGTTGTATTACTCTATTTTTTCCCTCTTGCATGGTTATGACTATATTAAATTTTCCGGATTTATTTTATATACACCGATTGTACATAATTTTACGGTATGTAGAGGTTACACCTTATTTTTCATGTGATTGATCCCATTTATTATGCACGGTTATGTAGTTATCTGGTACTCCTTCCGTATTAATTTACGTGACACCTTTCGAATTTCAAGAGTCAAACAGGTTCCTATTTGACCGCAATTTTGTTCATCCACCTTATAAATATTTTGAATTGTCAATTATATATTATTACTATATCAATTATATATTATTACTTATAGAACTTTTTACATAGTTTTCAAGTATGTAAATTTTATTTCAAATATTTTAAAGAATTCATGTCCGAATTCACAGTCAAATTTAATAATTTGACTCTTGAAATTGGAATAATGCTACATAAATTGAGACACAGAAAGTAATATTATAGGTGACCTGCTAGTATAATTTATTAATTTTATACTGCCAGCATATAGAGGTTAAACTCGTATTTCCTTTCATTGCATCCATGCAACCTTCTTGAAATTGGAATAATGCTACATAAATTGAGACACAGAGAGTAATATTATAGGTGACCTGCTAGTATAATTTATTAATTTTATACTGCCAGCATATAGAGGTTAAACTCGTATTTCCTTTCATTGCATCCATGCAACCTTCTAACTATTGGAGTAGATGGAATGAGCTTACTCATAAATTGTAATGAGTGCTTCCTCCAAATTTGCTTATATTAGAAGCTAAAATAAAGAAATTCTAACTTTTAGAACGTACTTTGCTAAAGACCCCATAAATACTTCTGAACAACGTTAATTTGTTAGCTTAAAATTGACGTTGTTATTATACTTAGAAGGCTTTGAACCCTTTTGAGAAAAGTAGCTTAAAATTAAGATTTGATTTCACCATGTTTTTTTTTTCTTTCATCTACTCATATAATTGAATACAGCTGACCTAATTTGGGATTACGGAATATTATTAATTGTTACCTGTGTATATTTCTCGTATACAAATCATAATTTCCATGTGTTTTTAAGCATTAACGCATAGATATCTAAAATTAAAATTTTGTAGTAGGTCACTCTTGCATATTAAAAAAGTATTGCTTAATTATTTTTGTATTTGCAGGCTCATGGAGTACTTAACATTATTGGTTGGGGTGTAATATTGCCTATTGGGGTGATAATAGCTAGGTATTTCAAAAAGGGACCAATACATTGGAATGAACATGATCAATGGAAACAAGCTCACAAGGCATGCCAAACATGTGGATATATTATTGGTGCAACTGGTTGGGCACTTGGACTCTGGCTTGGAACTTCATCCAAATATTACTCTTTTCCCAAACATGGAGCTTTTGGTATCTCCATCTTCACCTTTGCCACCCTACAAGTAAAACACTCTCTCTCTCTCTCTCTCTCTATACCAATTCTTAATTTTCTTTTTATTTTCTATATCCTTTTATTGTGCCCAAAATTATTTAAAAAAAAAAATGCATATATGTATATTTCATATGCTCGTTATCGTTAATCGTAGTTAATTAATATGCGGAAAACATCGGCATTCCCTTAGACTTCTCACTATATTTCATTTAATCACTCGAATAACGACTTGTTATAATTAAGCACCTGAATACAAGATAAAATGTTTTTATTAGACACTTCAAACTCGAATTTTAGAGAGTTTCAGCGAATGTTCTCAAGCACCCATTACGTGGTAAGTACTAACCACATAAAATATGTCATTTTCTTTAATTATCAATCTCAATTGGAACATATCTGAGGTTTTACGGCTTATTGAGGCTGATGTGTATAGTTAAAAGATGTAACATATTTTAAGTGGCTAACTTATCCATATAATGGAGCTAGCGCTTGAAAACACGCGCATAAGCTTTTCAAAAATTTGAGCGGGAAGTGTCATATTGGAACACTTTATCATGTGTTTAGGTACTCAATTAGGACATACCTTAGCTCAAATATCTAAATAAAACATACTAATAAAGTTGAGGGAATGTTGATGTATTAATATGTACTATCATCTCATGAATCCATCACTTAATTATGATAAATTAATATATTTTGCATAAATACCGGTGTAGATAAATAAAGCTCTCTCTTCAAGAGCCCCGACTGCTATTCTTTATACTTACTATTTCTACATGCCCTTTGAAATGATTAACTTGTATAATTGGTGGCAAAATTTGATTTACTAATCAACAAGACTACCGTGGATTTGAAGTGGGAGCGACGGGAGAATTTCATGATCTTTTTCTTTTCCCTCAATTAAAATCATTATTATGAATATTGATCGTGTAAACAAAAATGCTTTTACGTTATCAATTTCTTTCAAAAAAAATATAAGATTAAAAAGAGATGTTATTAGAAATATGCATTCTACGTTCCTCCTAGTTAATTTTATTGATTTTACCTTAATCATTGTTGAAGTGTATGGCCATCTCATCTCAAAACTTAAGTTGTTAGAGAGAATATATATACTTTTATTTACTTAATTATATTTTCAATATCCCCTCACGTGTGGGCTTGACTTTTTTCATCGGTCAGGCACATGATTTTTTTTTTTAATAATGATAATGAGTGGCGGTGGGAATAGATTTCAGGACCTCTGTCTCCTCTGATATCAGATATCATGTTGAAGTGTGTGACAATCTCATCTAAAAACTATAAGATATTTGAGAGGACACACTTTTATTTACTTAATTATATTTTTCAATAATGTCAATACTGACAAATATAATGTACACTAATCATTTGATTAACAATAATATATACAGACGCTGGCATTGAGATTAAAGCCCCACAAAAACGATGACCTTCACACATACTGGAGTATATACCATCTTTCTCTTGGCTATGCATTACTGGTAGTGATTTGTGTCAACATATTCAAAGGGATCAAAATAATGCAAGAAGAAGAAATATGGAGACCTGCCTACATCACAGTTGTTGCCTTTCTTACTTTCATCTTCTTAATCTTTGAAATCATCAATTGGCTCCGATTCAAAGTTGATCAATTGAAGAAGGAAAAAGACAACTCAGCTGGAACAATGTCCAAATCGACATAGTAAGAAAGAGTCATCTCATTTTCTTACTTCTCAATTCATTCACTTCAAGACTAGTTGCAGAAAGAAGTCTAGTACTTCTTATGACGTGTTTTTTTTTTTTTTTTTTTTTTTTCATTTTGGTATCTATGATGCCATATCTTTTTTTTTTTGTTTTTGTTTTTTTTTTAAATGATCTTTTGCAGTGATGGTGGTGTTTCAGTTAGTTTGTGCACTTCAAAACTATATATTTACTAATTATGTGTTAACTACCACCATAACATATGTTGTATAACTTAGTCATATCTATTCTGTTTGAACTATACAATGTTTTTTATTTTTAGGGTGGAGGGGGTTGATGACCAGACACTTTTCCAATTATTAATATATATATATTTTTTTTGTTGAAAAAAATAACTTAGGTTTATTCAAATTTATTTTTGTAATATTTCTTGTGATTTGACATATTATACTTACTTCCCTCATTTTGATATTTTTGTAATAGAAGTGACCATTGATAAAATTTATATAATATTTCAAATTGCCCTTATTTTTTTGATACAGTGAAAAACAAACTAAATAAAGATCTTAAAATCATTCGTAAGAAATACGACTTAAGTTTAGTTAAGAGAAGGAATCCATGTCTTTAAGTGCATGATTTCAAAGTATCAAAGCCTCTTCATGATTATATTGTGTTATTCATTTGCTAGAATATCGGCACAGTGCTTTGCCTCCCTCCAATTATGTGTAATCGTAGCCTTGTTGGCCTTCAACAAATATCAACAATCTTCAATAATAGGTTTAAGCAGACGTCACGTCCTCCTCATTGATAAGCTTTAATGCATTTAGGCAATCTGTGTCCATTTCTACCGCTTCAAATTGCCCTTATGGCACTACGTGTAGAATACTATGTTTTTTAATAAAAGTCTGCTCTCTCAACTACAACTTACGAGTTGAAACATTCAACTTACTTGTTACTGTTATGTAGGGATCTAGCAGTTCAATTGGTTGCTACCTGAACTTTCATCTTGTTGTTGAAGGTTCGAATCCCCACATTGTAATCCCCTCCCCCCATTTTCCCCTTCTCCTACCCCTATGTAATAATTTTTTTTTTCTTTAAAAAGAAGTTAATTGTTACTGTTATTTCTTTCGTCGTAAACTATTGTATAATGCATCTTGCTACTACTCAAATAGGATTTAGATTTTTAATTGTAAATTTCAAATGTATATTAATATTTTAAATTCAAAAAATAATGATTAACAATTACTTTACGATGGGTGAATATATTTCATATCTACTTTCAGGCCGTGTAGAATTTATATCTGAATATGATTTTTTTCAATATTTAACAATTATTTCCCTAAACATTTAGAATGTTACATTAACACTTAGCCTAATTAAATTTAAGTCCGGTCGGTTAACCATTGTTAATGGATCTTAGAGGATGTCTAATACCTTCCCTCTAGGTTAGTTGAACCCTTACTCAGATCTTTTGGTTTCGTAGACTTTAAAATAAAATCAACTTTAGGTAATCACTTTAATTAACTTTAGGTGCCCTAATTCACCATAAATAATTAGGTGGCGACTCTTAACTTTAAATAACCCCGGAATTACCCGGATGTTGTAAACTATTTTGACTTAGGTTAAAATAGGGTATGCTTGACTTGGCGACTCTGCTGGGGATCTACTTAGGTTCTAACCATAACAGGCTTAGTTTTAATTAGGCTTTGTGTGCTTACTTTAATTTTATTGTTATTGACTGTTTTTTACGTGCTATTAATTGCTTGTTTGATATAAACTGTTTAAATGTTACTGTTTTGATAACTGTCATCCCGTATCACTTTCCTCCACCTCTGGAAAATTCACACAAATTCACACACTTAAAGCGGTTTCGCGGTTCGCGGCCGTGCACTACTAAAACACCTTTTAGTCGGATTGATCTTGTGGATTTAGTCGATCGGCGGTGCAGTTGACAGCCACGGACTTTCCACTCCCGAGTTGTCCACTTGGGAGAACCTTGTGTCATAGGAAGCCAACTCTTAGTCAGCCTAAGATAGAGCTAAACCAACACCCGTTATAGGAGCATACATTTCATAACCTAGGAGGTTTAATACCCTTGGTGTATTAAACCCATTAGATGACTTTACCCAAACGTCCAAGTGGGTTCACGACCCCAAGTGACACTAAATCATACTTTATGTGCATGTTTGAAGGGTAATTGTGCCTAAATATTGACTATTTGCTTTAATTAATTAAACTTTAGGAGGGAGAGATTGACTAACATTTCTATGACAGGTATGGATCTGCATTGGAGTACAACAAATGCCGAAGACCAGTGACACCACAAACTGGAGCTAGAAATTAGACATAGGAAATTGTGTTTACTTTATATAATTTGTGTTTATCACTTGTTTGATATGTAATAATATTAAATTACTTTTGTACTTTATTTTGGGAAATAGAATTGGTTTAATTAATCAAAAACAATGGGATGACATATTATGGCACACTTTACCCTTCAAACAAACGTTAGACCTACCTCTGGCACAAAGAGGTCACCTGCATATTAGGACGTGTTATTGTCTGATATACCCATGTACATTTGTTTGACAACTTGTTTGACTTTAATGAACTATTTGCCACATGACCTACTTGACTTTACGTGATCATGACTTTACTTAAACTGACATCATTTGCACTATTGTGTTTCTTTTTATTTTTTATTATTCCCAAAAAGAGAGTTGATTCGTGTTGACACTCGAGATGGCCGACCATCCTTATCTCACAAGGTCAAAGACGTCTTCGTTACCTCAACGTAGCTGGATGGTTCAAGGAAAGGAAATTATTATGTCTGATCCGGCCGCATCTATTCCAACTGGTTCGGAAAACATCGTGGTCTCTAGTGATTCTCCTGGGACTTCCGAACGTGATGAACATATCGCCCGCCTGACTCAAGAGATCGCGGATCTACGCGGAGAACTAAATCGAGTTAGAAACATGACCAACTTACCCGTTACACTCCAAAGTCCACCTCCTGAACCTATGAACGTCACACCAAACCCGCATCATTTTCCAGTTTCGGAATATTTTCCTCCTCAAAATAACGCATCTACCAACAACAACTTTCCTTCAATCACCCTTGCAAATCCACCACATGTCAACTCACCAAATCAATCACTAGGTCATACGCCTTACATTCCTTTACCCACCAACACTAATCCACCACTTACAACCACTCCTCTAAACCCGCCAAACCGAGCCATTACATACTATAACTATCCACAACAACCCTTCTACCCTTACCACTACACTGAACTCTACCAAGCTCCACTAACTCCTTACCCTGTCTACAATACCCAAGCAAATTACTACCAACCCCGAGCACCTCACTATCAAAACCCACGTCCATACCAACTTTGTTCAAGCTCCCACTTACCAAAATCGACCACATACCACACATAAAGCCCGTCCAAACCCGGACGTCAAAAATACCCGAAATTACACTCGGTTCGCTGAACCTTTGGCTCAATTATTTGAAAGGCGAAAGCGGCGGGCGTGGTACAACCTATTGGAGGGAAGATTCCCGATCCTATTCCAAAATGGTTTGATGGTTCCAAGCGCTGTGCATACCATTCTGGAGTTGTGGGGCACGACACTGAAGATTGCTATGGGCTCAAAAACAAAATTGAAGCCTTGATTAAGGAAGGAGCAATCCAGCTCACTGGAGCTCGGCCCAATATGAACAACAATCCCTTTGCCTACTCACGAAAACGCCAACGTGAACATGATAACTATCGAAGAAGTTAAGAATTTGAAAGAGGCCATTGCGCCAATTGGAAGATGGATAGGGCATGTCATCAACTTTTGTTGCTTCCGTGGGGACAATCCCAAACAAGTACCAGTGAAGATTGCTACACCGGGGTGCCGAACCAGGAGAGACTCTGAAGAATTGGACTTGTACTCCGTCCCTGGTTCGCCGGGAGTCTTGGTAGATTTGAACATGTAGTGAACTTTTGAGATAGCACAATTTTAAAATTGAGGCTTAAATTGTGCCCTAAAACTTTTGTTGTTTCGCCTCATCTTTTGGAAGCTTAAATTGCAAAAACTATGAATGCATTTATGATTTTCCTCAATCATCTATTATTATTTTCTACTTTATTTATCAAATCTGCCAACTCTATGATTGTGACATAAACAAATAGACAACATACACCCCGAGAGAGTAACAAAGAAATTAGAGGACAAGACAAGATTCCATTTGAAAAAAAAAAAAAAACGAAATAGCCGATAGGTGATGTCATAAACCTCAAAGCTAGCTAAGAAGAAAAATCAAAGTACGACATTCGATTAGACAGCCCAGTTTGCAACCTTTCCTTAATAACACCATACGAACTACGCTGACCTGATTCCCATGGTGGGATACATAGGCAGCCCACATAGGGTTCGGTTGCATTATAACAGAAAATCCAAAAATCCTTATTATCTAAGAATAACTATACATGGCCCGATTCCCTCGGCGGGATTCGTAGACTATCAATAGACGAGTCAGTCACATTTAGATAAAATCCAACAAACCTTTAGCCATTTACATAACAGAACTACGCCGACCTGATTCCCTTGGTGGGATACGTAGGCAATCCACATCGGGTTCGGTCCCTTTATTAGACAATTTCAAACCATTTTAGGTACCCTGCGAACTACGTTCTGACCTGATTCCTTTGGCAGGATACGTAGGCAACCTATATAAGGTTCGGTCACACCACAACATAAGTTTAGTACACCCTTCTGAGCCAAAACTGGGGCATATTTTGAAAGCATATAGACAAAATGGTTGGACATCGACAAGATTAAGACTACCAGACAGGAAATAGTATAGACAAATGACTTTTCAATTGTGTCACAATCCGAGGTTGGCAGAGATATTTTACAACTTCCACGCATATATTTACATATATATATTTCTTTACATATATCCATTTGCATATATATACTTATATAATATAGTTACGTTTCCTTATACATATACTTACATACCTACCTTTCAAATGAAATACTTCCTTTCAATTGTTTCACTACTGTTCATCTACCAAGGTTTGAACGGAGACCACAAGATCCAAACAAACAACAAATGGAGTGCCCACAACGTCAAGATTCGAGTCAACACGAATCAACTTCCCCCTCCCAAACTAAGAATTTTTCTTTGAGTGCAGGAATTAAAGGTCGCGAGACCAACGGTCAAGTCCATCAAACATGGCCGAGAAACCCCGCCTTAAAAGCCAAACGGCTTTATTTCCAACTTTATCTCTCTTTCATTCTTTATTACAATAACTTTATGACTTTATTAACAATTATACCTGTTTTGTAGGTTACCGAGATTGAAGATGAATTAAATCGAGATTACGTATCGCTAGTTTGGCTTATCACGATACCGTCAACATCATCACCAAAGCGGCTATACTATCACTTCTCCCTCTCTACTTTATCATTTATTTTACCAATTTTACGAGAATCTACATTTTATCATTCACTTTACCTACTTTAATCACTTTATCACGAACTTTGCGGGGATTATCATTAAGTCTCCGAAGACAACCGGAGGGATCATCATTAAGTCTCCGAAGACAATCGGGGGCATCATTCGGCTACACAGCCTCACATGCATAAGCCAGACGGCTACACTATAACTTTACTCTCTACTTTATCATTCACTTTACCAACTTTAACCACTTTACCTTGAACTTTGCAGGAATTAACATTAAGTCTCCGAAGACAATCGGAGGGATCATCATTAAGTCTCCGAAGACAACCGGGGGCATCATTCGGCTACACGACCTCACATGCATAAGCCAGACGGCTACACTATGACTTTACTCTCTACTTTATCATTCACTTTACCAACTTTAACAACTTTACCTTGAACTTTACAGGAATTATCATCAAGGCTCCGAAGACAACCGGAGACATCATCCACTTTACCACTTTACCCTGGACTTTACGGAAATCTTCATCAAGTCCCCGAAGACAACCGGAGACATCACATGGCTACGCGGCCTCATCTGCATAAGCCGAACGGCTACACTTTTACTTTACTCTCTACTTTACTACTTTACTTTACCATCCACTTTACCTACTTTAACGATTTTACTTTAAATTCCGCAGACATTGTTTATCATCGAGTCCGGAGAAGACAGTGAGGCCTTATTATCATTAAAGTCTTCGAATACAATAGGAGATATTCAGCATAAACATCGCGCATTCATTCAAGTCCCTGAAGACAACCAGAGACGACATTTGGCCACACTGCCTCATTATAAGCCACACGGCTTCATCCTCACTTTCACACTCATATTTATTATCATTTTTACATTCTTTATAATTTTACACTTTTAACTTTATTACTAATTTTGACATGAATTTCAGTTTTGACAGAAAGTACAATCTACATACAGAAACGCAGCGCAACGTGGAACTTTATCTTACGCGATGAAGCGGGGCAAACTTGTGAAGAGGAATATCAAACTCACAAGCAAAGGTCACGGATCTACTCTCGAACTCAACTCCGCCTATGTCCACAAACACGTGATACGTAGGTTAATCTTTCTTTCATATCCACCGCTAAACTCTACTCAAGCAACTCCTTTCACAATCTTGTGTCCTTTCCTATATCCCAGTCTCACCATAATTCAACACTGGGGCAAAAGCGTAGCGTCAGTATCGACCCGCTTCTTTCGAACTGCATACAACTTGATTCTCACAAAACCCGAGACATGTAGGCGATTCGAGATTGGGTTCGGCCATAATTCTTTTCATCCCATATATTTTCCATCATTTCTCCTAAACCGTATTTCTCAAGTTCTTCCAAGTCATACTTGTTGGTCGGAACAAAATCGGCTTCTACGTCAACTTCTTCGCCCGAAAACTCTTACATCGTCTCCGGTCGAAAAGGATATATGTTGACACCCAATTTTGTCCCTTCTTTATTCAAATTTATTTCCTTGGGCTTTTAAATTAATTAAACCTAAATATTTTATTTTCGCTACTATTTTTTATTTTTTATCATTACTTTCATTTTCACTATGCTACTATCAACATTACTTTCGTTACTTTATCACAAATTTTAAATGGTTCGTCATCGTTTCATTTCTAAGATTTGTACTCGTTAAATTAATTTTACTTTATTAAATCCTTTACCTTCTACATACTAATTATTATTTATCTTCACATAATACATATATTGTACTAGTTGTTAAATTAGAAGCCCAAATCAATAATTAAATAGAGGAGGAAAGACCCACATTTTCAGCCAATTAATGGCCCAAACGGACCAGCCCATTACCTTCATCACCCGACCAAAACAACCATCCCCATTATCATTACCCGATCCACACCTCTTTAATTAAATCCAAACGAAATCCCATCAAAAACCTTCACCGTATTTTCTTTTCATCTCTCTCTCTCTCTCTCTCTTTCTCCTCTCTCTCTCTCTCTCTCTCTCTCCCCCTTTTAGCAAGAAAACAATTTCCCTCTTTTAACATCACAGAATTTGGACGCTTCGTTTTCATGCAACAGGCACAGTTCCTGACCTTTTCTCTCTTCTTTCTCTTTCCCTCTGCTCTCTTTCTCGTCGTCTTCCCCCATTTTAGCAAAATACAGTCCCTTTTTCACCATGGCAGACCTTGCCAGTTCATTTTCGTGTAACACCTTTCTCTCTCTCATCTCCATTGAGCTGGTCAACACAAATAGCCAAAATACCTTTCTGAATTTTTCTGAAGCGAATCAACTTTAGAGATTCGAATCTGGAATCCAAACGGCTATTTCAACTTTGGTTTGGAGCCAAAAATCGGGGATTCAAAAAATAAAACCGAGCCTTTTACCTATAAAAGGGACCTCGTCCCGAGAAAAAATGGAAAAAAAAAAAAGAGTTCCTGACCACTGAAAACTCTAAGACATTTAAATTTTTTTTTACAACGAGAAAACAAGGGACGGATCGGGGAGAAACGAGTATTTTCTATTGAAAAGTCTTGAGCTTTCTTTCAATCTGGTCCGACCCTTATTTATATTGGAAATTTTGGAGACAAACGGGATTTCTCTTCTTCAAACAAAAAGGTCGGTAGTTTTGATTCGAAAGACTTTTAAGTTTGAGTTCGTCGTATCGAGCGTAAATCGGATGAATCGGCGCCTATTTGAAATAAAAACATGAATTTGAGTCTCTAACGTAAAATCATGCCTTAGTAGCTTATGTACTTTCCTATTTGTTCATATGTTGTGTTGATATTTCATTTGTTCGACGTTGTGTTGATGTCTAGTTTGATGTTTGTTAATGTTAAGTTTGACTATAGGAATTCGGCTTGTTTGGTTTATATGTAGCTTATAAATGCTTACATGTTACGTCTAGCCTTAATGTGTGTTGGATATATATCTTAATATCCTTAAATTTAAAGGTTAAAACAACTAATGCACGGTGTAAGTTTAATTTCATATAATTTAATCGTATGATAGTTAGATAGCTTTGCTCTTTTTGAATATGCCTTAAAATGCGAACTAGTTAGGTACCTATACTTGTTGGTCGTAATCTTTGATGTCCTTCACTTTGCATTAGCTAGCCCCTTTTATTTAAAGTGAACAATTTGAATTAACCTCAAATTTCGAATACATCACGATTAGTCCTCAGGATTCTTTTACCCGGTTTTAATGGTATGGCTAAGCTTGAGACAAACGATTACAATTTAGTTCAACTAATAATTATGTTTGTTGGTTGCCGATCTTTTATGATGTCTAGACCCAGTTTTTAAGCCTGATGTATCTCTTTGAACAAAAGAAAATGTGTCAGTTGGAGGTAAAAAAGGGAACCCTTATATTCTTTTGAAATTATTTCGTATCCATTAATGCTTAGCATGATGACATTTACTTGATTGAATAGAGATTACAAGGTTGTTGACTTTTCTTTCATTGATCTAAACATTTGCTATTTTATTGTTTCTCTTTGTTGATATAAAAATGTTGACCTTGTTGAAATGTACTTGATGTTTTTTTTTAATAATATTCACATATAAGGAAATAAATGGTTGTATGGTTAGATTGAATGCTACTTGTTTTTTTATTGTTTTCAAATTTGTCGGATGTTGTTTCAGTCTATCGTCTCAAATTAAAAAAAGAGTCTTTGCTACAATTTACCTTCATTACTTAATAAACATGTATAAAATTGTGGCTTGTCCTCTGTTATAATCCTCATCTTCCTTTTGGTTCTTCTGGTTTTACTATTTCCACTATTACGTTTGATGTTGTTTTGTTTCTTGTTTAGTACAAAGGTTAGTATGATCTTACGTTAGCTGTTTAGTGGTTTGCCTTTATGTTGGGTCATGTTTAAGGTAGTTTGAAGTGTTAGTTTCATGTATGATTGGTGCTGTCCATTATAAAAAAAAAAAAAAATGCAGTCTATTGACAACCGAGCATTAAAAGGTGATTTAGCTAAAAATGTTGACTTATCTACACTTAAGGCAGTTACATCTTGATATTTACGATGATTTTGTATTCCAACTAAATTCTACATATGTTGCCTACATATAAGTAGAGCGGAATGCAACGATTAGGTGTTCAAATGAATTTGATTATGCCTAGTGGGTTTTGATACTTGCCTTGTCTAAAACACGAATATACATTCGATATATATGATATACATACTTTGGTGTGTCTATCTTTATATTGTATATATTTGTTAAACGGGTAAATAACATATAAGGTTGATAATGCATATGTTATCACCATATGCTATTCGGTTTTGATATATATATGTATACACGAGATATACCTAGATATACATAATGTATACATGATCTATTGGTTTGTCTCGAACTTATATTATATATGTTTAACCTTATTTATTGACTGCCTGCTAACCTCTTTTCTCTCATTTTTGTGCATGACTATCGTATACGAGTCCCTCGGACTTGTCTCCTCCCGCATTTTGGCGTTGGGCCAAAGCCCCCGAAAACATGTTCCTCCTACATACCGCCCCCGCGGCAAAAAAGAAGAATGGAAAAGAAAAATTTGAAGCCCAAACCCAAACAGTATGTCCAAGAAATGGCCGAGCCCATTTCATTATATCCACTCCTCCATCTTTTTTTGTGTGTATTTAATGTTTATTGTATGACTAACATTCTTTTGTTGTGTTAATTTAGATAAACCTTAGTGACATTAAGGGTTTTAGCTTAGTAAATGGGTAGGAAGAACTAACAATTAATGTCATAAGTTTCATTTTCTTCCTTTATATTATAGTTATTTATAGTATCTTAATATTATTTTCAAAATAATTGATTTTTGAATGGCATATTTTGAATTAAAGGGGTTATGTCTTATTTATTACCATCTTAGAAATTTCGAAACATCACTAATACGCAAACATAAAATCAAATATATTTTATAAATAACTCTCTAAGTTTTGAATTAATTATGCATATTCTTAAAGAATAGTTAATAAAAAATAAAGAAAACTCTCATCGGCTATTTTGTTTATACTACTAGAAATGCAAAACCAATTAATACCTCGCCACTTGAATTATGTCAAATATTTATTAAACGTTACTTATAAATCTTCACTTTATTCTATTTATAATTTTCTATAAATCTTATTTTAATAACATTATATTTCTATAATTTTAACAATATTTACAAACTATTTTAAACATCTATAATATTACATTTACACTTAGCCTAATTAGATTTAAGTCTGGTCGGATTAACCATTATTAATGGAACTTAGAGGATGCCTAATACCTTCCCTCTAGGTTAGTTGAATCCTTGCCTAGATCTTTTGGTTTCATAGACTTTAAAAACAAATCAACTTTAGATAATTACTTTAATTACCTTAGGTGCCCTAATTCACCGTAAGTAATTAGGTGGCGACTCTTAACTTTAAATAACCCCGGAATTACCAGGATGTTGTAAACTATTTTGACTTAGGTTAAAATAGGGTATAACAATATATACTTACTAGGTTCCCACTACTTTATTCGTATTTGCTTCTGTTACTTTTCCTTCAACAATCCTCGCCAAGCCAAAATATGAAATTTTCGAATTCATCTCCTCATCTAATAAAATGTTCTTTGGTTTTCAAATCTCTATGAATAATCCTTAGTCGTGAATCATGGTGAAGATAAGCAAGACCCCGTGCAATGCCCAATATGATGTCATAACGTTTCGTCCAATCCAATAATTGACAAAGTGTTCCATCTAGCATCATTACCATGACAAAGTTACGGTGATGTCAATAAAATTAGATGATTATAAAAAACATATGACTTCGAGAATAAATAACTTATTAATGCTAAACTTACCAAATATGAATGTATCTAAACTTTTATTCGGCATATATTCATAAAGTAATATTTGTTCGGTTGCATTGATGCAATAGCCCAATAGCCTCACTAGATTTCGATGTTGAAGCTTGCAATAAGAGTTACTTCATTCTTAAATTCATCTATGCCTCGTCCTGAATGGCTGGATAACCTTTTCACTGCAATTTCTTTTTTGCTTGGAAAGATACCCTGCAAACGTTTTTCATCTCATTACTATAGTCAATGCAGCCGTACCAGTCCACAGAGGTGTAAGAATGAAATATTCACCTTGTAAACAGGACCAAATCCTCCTTGTCCAAGCTTATTTGCATTTGAGAAGTTGTCTGTAGCTGCCAAAATAGTCTCCAAGTGAAAGTATGGAACATCAATAACTTCATCACTGTTTTCATTCATCAATACTTTTGCTTCATTCATCAATACTTTTGCTTCTCCTTCAACCTTGTGCCAGTGAGATATTTGTGCCCCTTGGGTACCTCCTCTGCTATCTGAATAGAAAGGGGAAAATAAGAAAAAAGGGACCTCATTACCTCAATTGGATTAAGAATGACCTTTGGAAAAGAAAAATATCTTCCAGAGTTTGATTCATATCAGAATTACCTTCTCTTGGATTCATATCAGAATTACCTTCTCTTTTTTCCATTCTTCTTCTATAGTAAATGTAGGTAAAGCTGCCTATGAGTAGAGCCATAAAAACTGTTATGGATGAAAGTATAGGTTTTAGCTTCATCGATATCATAACTTTAGGTTGAGCTGAAATTAGAAAGCCAAAAACAAATCAGATATATTTAACATCTACCTTGAAGGACTTGATGCAAATATTCAGTAGACCTCAGAATTTTAACAGTTCTGTTCACTCTTAAGTTTTACTTTGCTCAACTAACTCCTCAACACAGGCAAAGGAAAAGGAGAATCATTGTTGTTAAGTGCTAAGGTTAATAACTATGCTATTCTAACCTGCAGGTGAGCCACGTTTGACAAAGATAGTCCTTTCTGTTTCACTTTTGCTGAGTTGTTGTAGATTGAACAGATCTCCGGTCCAAATTGAACAGGTGTCAGAACCATCATAAGTATAAGCAGTGCAAGCGCAATTGTTAAAACAAGTAGATCTACACCGTGAGGCTTCCCTAACAGTGATATTAGTATCTGGAGGAGCAGGTGGTCTCATGATTGAATCCATCCAAAAACTATCATGGTCTTTAGTAATTTCATTACACTGCTCCTTTTGGTCTCTTACACAACCACTTGAATAATCATTTGAATTCCATTCTGTATCTGATCTTGGCTTGAAGCCGCTCCAGCAATTGCAGGATGCATTAGCATTATCGCAAACTCCAAACACCCCACAATTGGCATAAACATCACATTTTTCTCTTGGTTGATTCCAGAATAGATTCCAAGAAATTGAAGTATCCAACCATGTTAGATGCTTAATTTGTCCTGAGACATCCATTATCAATCTTGACGCAATTGCACGACCAGAATGGAATATGTAAAATATGACTCATTCTCATTATCGGTGTAGCTGAAATTAAATATGTAGTTTAACCTCATTTCAGGCACTAAGCTGAATCTTTGGCCATTCCATGAACCACTTGCCCAATACTCTGTAGTCCTATTCCATTTTATAACAAATTGAACATGCTTTGGGTCCAGTTCCACAGAATACAATCCTGGTGCCGGATCGTTCATATTCTTCCATGAAATCAGTTCCTGTTTTCTTTGTGTACGTTTGTCATATCCAAGCTTAGCACCAGGCAAAAATGTCTGCGTTGGGTAGTCAAAACTTTGCCAAAGTTGTAAGGGTGTTGATGAATTTGACATATCACTCAAAATCAAATTTCCATCGTCATGAAGAACTGCTATGACTGAATTATTTGAAGTTATACTCCTCGCAATATCTGTTGACCAAACTAAGCCTTGAAGTCTATCGAGAAGCACCAGGTTGCCTTGAATAATTGTCAAATTGGCAGCATCATAATCAAGAGGTTTATCCCTATTTGCTACCCAAACTACAGTTTGCGATAAAATAGCGTTCTTGTACCATATGCCTATGTAATATTTGGAAGAGTTACCAGGTCTGAAGAAACCAAGCTCAAAGATCCCACCTGAAGAGACAATTATTTGGCCAAAAGAAAGAGATTCATTCCAAGAAATGGTGTCCCCTCCGATGGAGAGCATGAAGTATCAGAATTGAATAGCTCTTTTTCATTTCCATGGCTGCACAATTTGTTGGCAGAATGGATGGTGTTAAAAGAAAAGATAGCAAGAGTCCTTGGTAGAGCTCTTGATGAAAGGAGACTTCTCTTTTGGGAGTCAAATTATCTTTCATCTAAATTCAAACTTTAATTGTAGTAAATTACTTTTCTTAGTCTTCCAACTGTCAATATCAACCTTCTATTATGATTGATCCTTATTCCTAACCATGTTTGATTTTTCTTCACCCATTAAAGCAGTTGTTAAAATGGTTTTATTAAGAGAAAATTTCTTTTTATACATTCCACTTTACTCTAAGTTGATGCCAAAGTTGAACATGCAAAGAACACAAAAATACTCTCCAATTGCAAGAATGTCGTTATAGTCATCCTTGTCCTACTTGGTACTTTTCATATTCTACTAGATGGCCTGTGCCCGTTCTG
The DNA here is from genome assembly GCF_029784015.1 of Lycium ferocissimum. Classification (NCBI taxonomy): domain Eukaryota; kingdom Viridiplantae; phylum Streptophyta; class Magnoliopsida; order Solanales; family Solanaceae; genus Lycium; species Lycium ferocissimum. The sequence goes on from NW_026725993.1 coordinate 180,139, forward strand.
CGGACGGCCCAACACTTTAGATTATAGTATATCTATATATATGTAGTTGTGTTTGGATAGTAATAATATATATATATATATATCCATGTTTGATTTTTCTTCACCCATTAAAGCAGTTGTTAAAATGGTTTTATTAAGAGAAAATTTCTTTTTATACATTCCACTTTACTCTAAGTTGATGCCAAAGTTGAACATGCAAAGAACACAAAATACTCTCCAATTGCAAGAATGTCGTTATAGTCATCCTTGTCCTACTTGGTACTTTTCATATTCTACTAGATGGCCTGTGTGCACTTTAGATTATAGTATATCTATATATATATGTAGTTGTGTTTGGATAGTAATAATATATATATATATATATCCATGTTTGATTTTCTTCACCCATTAAAGCAGTTGTTAAAATGGTTTTATTAAGAGAAAATTTCTTTTTATACATTCCACTTTACTCTAAGTTGATAGTTATACATATATATGTAGTTGTGTTTGGATAGTACTAGATTATATATATATATATATATATATATATATATATATATATATATATATATATATATATATATATATATATATATATACACGAAGCATGGGTTTTGTGCTCAAGTATCTAAAACTTTATTATATTCGTGTTTGCTACGAAAATTCATTAATACTTTTTAAAAGAGAAGACTTGTTTAAAAGGAAACTATTTTCTTCTCTTTGAGATAAAACAATAGTAATATTTAAGCATCAGTTGATACTTTCAATTGTAATTCGATTAATTTAAAGGTGTAAAATACTTATTATTTTTTATCAAATTTTGATTTGGATAATTCTAATTCAAATTATTAAATTAATTTTACATGCTTAAAACGAAACAAAGTAGAAATTGATTTTCTATTTAAACGAAGAAATGCTATTTTTTAATTTTTGGTAAATATTCTCAGTTTAGTTCATTTTACTTGTCATGTTATCTTTTGCATGATTTTTTTAAGGAAACGTGAATTAGAATTATAATTTGACTAATTTATCTTATTCATTATTTGATCTCCATTTGATATTAATTTCTTTTCACATTTATTAGAGTAAGAATAAAAATGAAAAAGTAATTAAATTCTATCTTATTTTAAAATATAAATATTTTAAATATATTTATTTTAGTAATCATAACAAATAAATGACATGGCAGAATAGCAAATACAGCAATTAAATATCTAGATTAGATCTTAGGCTAATATAAGAAATGAAAAGAAATTGTATGTATTTGCCTACTAAACACTTTGAAGAAAAATAATAATATGGGGTCCATGTTTTTTGCTGTGCAATAATTTCATTTGCTCCCATTAATGGGTTAATACGCATGTAGCAATGAATCCACTGTTATTGACTTGATGGGGATACTTTGGGAATTACATGAATATTGTTTAATTTTTTAATATATGGGGTGCACGTTTTTTTTTTTTTTTGACATTGGTTTTTTTTTTAATATGGGGTCCACTTTTTTTTTTCCATGAGTTTGGAGAGGGTGGGGTTCACTTTTTTCCTTTTTTTTTGTTTTTAACTATATAGAAGCATTTTTTTTTTTAAGAGTGACTGACGATGAAGCATGGATGGGTAAACCGTCTTTACATATAGTAGAAAAATAGAAATATAATAAAATATTTCTATCTACTTTTTAAAAGAGTTGGTAATATAAAGTATAAAATGTCATAAATAAAAAAGTGGGTGGGACCACAAAGGATTTTTTTTGCCCTTAAATAAAAAAGTGGGACCAAAGGACGGACGACGATCTTACTTATAAATGGCAATATATATATATATATATATATATATATATATATAATATATATATATATATATATATATATATATATATATATATATATTGTTCAAAACACGATTAATAGAACATTGTAGTTTGTCCGTATCCAAAACTTTATTATATTAGTGTTTGCTACGAATACAAAGTTGACAAAAATTTATTAATAGACTTATTTAAAAAGAAACCATTTTCTCTCTCTTTGAGATAAAACAATAGCAATATTTAAGCATCAAATGATACTTTGAATTTTAATTCGATTAATTTAAAGGTGTAAAATATTCTATTGTTAATGTATGTAGATTGGGCCTAAACAGTACCTATTATTTTTTATCAAATTTTGATTTGGATAATTCTAGTTCAAATTATTATATTAATTTTACATGTTTAAAATGAAACAAAGTAGAAATTTGATTTTCTATTTAAATGAAGAATTACTATTTTTTAATTTTTGGTAAATATTTTTGGTTTAACTCATTTTCACTTGTCCATTTAATATTATTTTTTGTTTTATGACATTAATATCTTTTCACATTTATTAGAGTAAGGAAAAAATGAAAAAGTAATTAAACTCTATCTTATTTTAATATATAAGTATTTTAAGTATGTTCTTTGTACAATAATTTCATTTGCTCCACTAATGGATTGATACGCATGTGGTAATGAATCCATCATTATTGATTTAATGAGATACTTTGGAAATTACATAAATATTGTTTGATTTTTTAATATGGGATGCACTTTTTTTTTGACATTGTTTGTTTTTTTAATATGAGATTCATTTTTTTTATATTGCTCGATTTTGTTAATATGGGGTTCACTTTTTTTTTTCCGTGAGTTTGGAGATGGTGGGTTTCACTTTTTTTTCTTCTTTTTATTTTTTTATTTTTTTATGGGATTCATTTTTTTTTATATTGCTTGATTTTGTTAATATGGGGTTCAGTTTTTTTTTCCGTGAGTTTGGAGATGGTGGGTTCCACTTTTTTTTTTTTTTTTTTTTTTAATATTGGTTGGTGTTTAGTTGGGGCCCACACTTTTTTAAAAAAAAATATTGGTTGATGTTTAGTTGGGGCCCACATTTTTTTTTATTTTTTTTTAGTGAAAACGGACGACGAAGAATGGTTCAATCCCATGCTTCTATATAGTAAAATATTCTATTGTTAATTTATGTAGATTGGGCCTAAACAATACCTATTATTTTTTATCAAATTTTGATTTGGATAATTCTAATTCTAATTCAAATTATTATATTAATTTTACATGTTTAAAATGAAACAAAGTAGAAATTTGATTTTCTATTTAAATGAAGAACTACTATTTTTTAATTTTTGGTAAATATTTTTGGTTTAACTCATTTTACTTGTCATGTTTTTTTTTTGCACGATTTTTTTAGGAAACGTCAATTAGAATTATAATTTTACTAATTTATCTTATTAATTATTTGATCTCCATTTAATATTATTTTTTGTTTTATGACATTAATATCTTTTCACATTTATTAGAGTAAGGAAAAAATGAAAAAGTAATTAAACTCTATTTTATTTTAATATATAAGTATTTTAAGTATGTTGCTGTACAATATTTTCATTTGCTCCCACTAATGGATTGATACGCATGTGGTAATGAATCCATCATTATTGATTTAATGAGATACTTTGGAAATTACATAAATATTGTTTGATTTTTTAATATGGGATAATTTTTTTTGACATTGTTTGTTTTTTAATATGGGATTCATTTTTTTTTATATTGCTTGATTTTGTTAATATAGGGTTCACTTTTTTTTCCCGTGAGTTTGGATATGGTGGGTTCCACTTTTTTTTTAAAATTTTTTATGGGAATCATTTTTTTATATTGCTTGATTTTGTTCATATGGGGTTCATTTTTTTTTTTCGTGAGTTTGGAGATGGTGGGTTCTACTTTTTCTTTTTTCATATTGGTTGGTGTTTAGTTGGGGCCCACACTTTTTTTTAATATTGGTTGATGTTTAGTTGGGGCCCACACTTTTTTCTTTCTTTTTCTTTCTTTTTTTTTTTTTAGTGAAAACGGACGGCGAAGCATGGTTCAATCCCATGCTTCTATGTAGTTTAAAAATAAAAATGGAACTTTCTTTGTTGAATCTACTTTTCGTACCAGAATAATATTAAATAATTTCTTTTCAGACTTTTCTTCCATGGAGTTACTGCAGTCAAAAAAAGTGTCTTGTCATATTTCTGATTTTGTAAAAACGGAGAAAGCCACGTCAGTTGTGTAATTGACTAAGAACTGTAATTTTTAGGCAGCTGATGGAGACTGTCCAGATAAATGTTCGCGTTTCTTTAAACAGGAACACAATAATGAGCTTTTTTTGGCATCAATATTTCAGGTCAATCAACTGAAGTTCTTTTTCCATCTTTTCTTTTTTGCTTGATACAAATCAATTTTGGAATCCAGGCAAATCTCTCACTGACAAAAAATGCTTAAAATGGAGATTGGTATGGGGTTGTTCGACCTATGTGTCGATTTTCTTGGGCCGGTTATTTTGGAATACTTCACCTATCTATCATAGAGAAGAGAAAACATTTTTTTGCGCGGATTACCTTCTTTTGGGGTGGTCTTTAAATTTTACCCCTTATATTTGTGGTTTTTAAATTTTGGCCCTCATATTTGTGGTCTTCAAGTTTTGCCCTTAGCTGGAAAGGGTGGGCGAATACTTGAGGTGCAGATCGAACCCCTGTCGAACGTAAAATAAAAAAATAATTTTTCAAAAAGCGAAATTTAGGAGGCGTGTATCTGAATCCGCTGTTTTCTTAAGGAAAAACTAAAGGATTATCTTTGAATCGGCGTAACTAAAGTACGCCCGTAGCCCGAGCTTTTCTTAAGGCATAGTTTAGTTATGCCGTAAAGGCGACTTTTAGTTGGCATGCAACGAATGTATCCTCATGAATGACTTTTCCATAAGGCACGTAGACTTTCTTGTATAAGCAAACTTTTAGTTATGCTTGTAAGAAAAGTTAGCACTTATGGGGCATACCTTTAGTTATGTCTTATGGGGCATACTTTTAGTTATGTCACTTTTAGTTAAGGCATAACTAAAAGTATGCCCCAGGCGAACTTTTCCTTAAGGCGTAACTAAAAGTTTGTCTTGAAAAGTAAAAAGAAATAAAATATACGCCTCAAGGAAAAGTTTGCCCCCTCCGGCAGCCTTTTGGTTAAGCATAACTAAAAGTCTGCCGGAGGGGGTAGAGTGAAATTCAAACTCTGCCTTGCGATTTTTTTTAAAAAATTTTTGACTGAGCGGGGGTTCGAATCCGGAACCCATAGATTTTAGGCGAAGGGCAAAACTTAAAGACCAGCAATTTGAGGGGCAAAATTTAAAGACCACCCCAAAAGAAGGGCAATTCTGCAAATGTCAGAGTGACAAGTTGTGTTACGAAGTGTGTGATAGTGAAGTTGGACTAAGCTAATTTGAGCAAGGCAATTAGCAGTTAGTGAGTAACTAGTAAGGTAATTAGTTTTTCTTAGTTTCCCACCCCGTGTTTGGTACATAGTGACGGATCTAGAATTTTCACTGAGGGGTTCGAAAAATAAAAATGTAGTGACTGGGATTTGAACTTGGAACCTCAAGGTGCCTAAACCACTGAACCAACCTCTTCGCTTGTTTTTTGTGGTGTTCAAAATCCATATATGTACATAAAAAATGAAAAAAAAAATACCTTATGTATGCGGTATAATTATTTGCCGAGGGTGTTCACCCGAACACCCTCGGCGGGCCCTAGATCTGCCCTGTCGGTTCACACATTGAAATCCGACTATATTCGGATTCCGGCCGCGTAGGGTTCATTTTTGTGGGGAAGCACTCCCTATCAAGGTTTTTTCCATACTAAGAACAAATCAGGAATTTACGGTTGGGGAGGAACAACCTCTTCCATTGCACCACATTCTTTGGGGTACGTTAATTAGTTGATAGATTAGTGCACATATAATCTACTCCATACTCAAATTTTCTTTATTTATTTATTTTTGTACCAAAAGCACACGCAATGGTGAATATATCCCTTTTTATATTCAATTTTACACTTCCCATTTTACTCTTAATAAGATAATTTATAGCCACAAAATTTCTATGACTTATTTTAAATCGTAAGTTTTAAAAGTTTTTTTTTCTTCTTAAACTCGGTACCTAATCAAATACCTTCACATACATTAAGACAGAAAGAGTATATATTAATGGCTAATAGAATTTTTATATTATCATGTCGCTTAAAAAATATTATAATTAATTATTTATAAGAATGTACTTAGTGATGTGAAAAATAAGAGAAATTACCTACTGTAACATGCGCAAATACTTAATTGTGTAAATTTCTTTTACACTACCTTGTATATAAGTCAAAACCTTAATTTCAAGTCAACCCAACGTAGGAATACTTGTTTCTCGAGCGTTCCCATTTTACACACTCAATATATGAAAAGATTGATATTTGCTCATTTACTCAAAAACTTTTATGCAATTTATTCTTTAATTCAAATTTGAAATTTCTAAATATTAAATTCAAAACCCAAAGCGTAATCTGAAAATTCAAACAAAATATTTTTATAAAATTTTAAGTTTCAATTTTATCCAAATTATTTCTACCCCTAGTAATAATGATTAACAATAACCTGATAAAAATAGTGTAACTAAAAACACGAGTGAAATTATACTAGTGGTGTGTTGGTAATAAATAACACAAATTCTATTATTATTGGTCTAAAGTGCAAACCAGAGGTCAAAGGGGAAGAGTACGTACATATTATCAAAGGGGAAGAATACGTACATATTATTATGCGGAAAAATGATACAAGCCCAAAAATGAAAAAAGAAAAGAGAGTATTCTAAGGAACAAGCTCAGTAGCTCCTGAACAAACACTCGAATTGAGAGTGGAAATAAGAGAGAAAAAATGAATTAGCTTTCTGATTTACGATCTGAAAAGTGAGCACAGGATCCCTATTTACATCTCTATATAGTCAAGAGACAAAACAAATATTTCCTCCGGTCCAAAATAACTAAGGTTTTAGTCCATCAAGAAGTATTCTATTCTTTTTCCAAATTTACCGTTACACATTCTTAATTCAGTAAACAAATTTAATACTTGTTATAGTTTCGAAGCTATAACAATGCCTTCCCCTTGCACAATCCTTGTCCTAAAGAATCTGAAATCTTGTAAGTCTTTCCAAGTGCTTTCCTTTGGAGCTGCATTCAGCCACTTGACAAGAACTTGAGTAACAGCCTTAATTTCCCCTTTTACGAGCTATCCACCGAGCCAAAATAGACGCAGGTGCCATCACAACATGGCCAGAGTCAGAGTGTACAAGGTGGACTGAGGCAGTGTGATTGCCCAACTTCCTCTTCAATTGGGAAATGTATGACTTTTGAAGTTGTGTGTGTGTGTGTGGGGGGGGGGGGGGGGGTTGCTCAGGTTTATGCAACAACTCTCCATCCTAGTAATGATCTGGAAAGGTCCATAAAACTTTGTTGACAATTTCTGAAAAAAGTGACCTTTGAGGGACAACTGTCCGTGAGGTTGCAACTTGACATATACCCAATCACCTACTCCCCCCCCCCAAAAAAAAGATTGTCTTAGTTTGACTTGGCACAAAGTTTAAGAAATATAGGAAGACTTTTGAAATGTGTGGTCCAAAACAAGCTTTAGATATTTGTGTGGCTATAAATCATCTCATAAAGTTAAATTATTTCTAATTATAGCAAGGTCGTTTGATGCATTTGAGGTTTGCCTGTGGGGCACAGATTTGTTGAGAGAGTCCATGGACAGGGTGAAGCTTATTCAGGAAAAGCTTCTAGCAACTCAGAGTCGACAGAAGATGTATGCGGACCGGAATGTTCGAGATTTAGAGTTTGGGGTGGGCGAGCAGGTGCTTCTGAAGAACTCACCCATGAAGGGTGTCATGCGATTTGGGAAGAGGAGCAAGTTGAGTTCGAGGTATCTTGGCCCATTTGAGATTCTCCGTAGAGTTAGAGATGTTGCTTATGAGTTGGCCTTGCCACCAGGCCTGTCCGGTGTTCATCCGGTATTTCATGTATCTATGTTGAAGAAGTACCATTCTGATGGTTCTTACATTTTCCGTTAGGATTCAGTGTTGCTCGATGAGAATATGACCTATGAGGAGGAGCCTATAGCAATCTTGGATAGGCAGGTTCAGAAGTTGAGGTCTAAGAAGATTGCTTCTGTGAAGGTTCAATGGAAGCATCGTCCTGTTGAGGAGGCTACCTGGGAGACCGAGTCTGATATACGCGAGAAATATCCCTAGTTGTTCGCTGATTCATGTACTTTTTCCTCGTTCCGCTTCCTTGTCGCTCGAGAACGAGCAATTTTTTAATTGGTATCTGATGTAACGACCCGTTTGGCCGTTACGGTACTTTTGACCTTGTTGACCTTTTTTCGAGCTTCATTAGCTTATACTAGACTTGCGGGGACAAGTGGTACGATTTCCGAGGTCATTAGGTAAATATTAGCTTGGTTTTGTGATAATAAGCCTTAAAGCAAAAAATGTTTGACCCAAAGTTGACTTTTGGATAAACGGACCCTTTTTAAAAATTCATCGATTCCGAGAGGTCCAGATGGTCATTTTTGACTTGCGGGTATGTTCGATTCATTTCCCAATACATTAAGTGCGTTTTGGGACTTGGGTTGGAAAGTTGGTTTTGGGGTATTGGGGGTTGACTTGGTCAAACAGACACCCGTTAGGAAATCCGAGGTCACAGGTGAGTTCGTAGCGCTTTTTTATGCGTGTTTCCATGTTTGTTTTGTATCTGTGGGGCCTCGGGTTATAGTCGGATTTTGGGTTGAGAATGGTAAAAAATAATACTGTTTTGGTGACTGATGTCTGCCGCAGCGGCACCAGTACCGCTGCAGCGGTACCAGTACCGCTACAGCGGTATCGTCGGGGCGATGGCCCTGCCGCTATAGCAGTGTAGATTAATTATGAGTGACCGCCGTAGCGGTCATGTCACCGCGGCGTGGTCCGCCGTAAATAACGGTACCAGACCGTCGTATGTGATCGATCGGGACTTAAGTGCCTTAAATTCTTTTTAAAACCCTATCACTCCTCATTCATTACTCTCGGTTCTAGAGCTATTTTGATAGCAAAACAAGAGATTCTGAGGCAATGCTTCATTGGGATAAGTTCATCTAACCCTATTCTTCATTTATGATTCATAATCCACCTTAGAAACTCCCGAATTCATGCTAAAGTCTTCCGATAACATAAAGATTAAAGAAGGTTTTTGAGGTTTCTTTCTTGAATGAACTTTTGATTATCAAACCTTGATTTGTTGATGGAATAAACTTATATTAGTATGGAATTGAAGGCTAACAGCTATATAATCATGAATCTTTCAGTATTACTAACCAATTTATGAAATTGAGAGCTAGGGTTCATACCCAAAATTGGGGGTTTCACTTTAAATATGATTTTTGCTTAATATTGAGTTGTTTTAGAAATTGATTGGTGGGTTTTTGATTACTTAGACTTGAATTGCATGTTTCACTTTCGAATTTCCCGTTTTGCCCTTATGGGCTCATTTTCCCAAATTCCATAGGCTTAAGTTGACCAAATTAGAAGCCTAGCAATATGGGTATCGTTCTTCATGTTTTCTAATCTAGATTACGTTATACATAGACCTTGAGTATTTTGAGGCATTGAGGAAGGGAAAGGCGCTCGCGTGATTTGTTTGGGATTCCTGTTCGGCACTCTAGGTAGGTTATAGTCACGACCCAACTAGTGGGCCATGACGGGTACCAGGTGCTGACTACTGAGCACCACTCATTATGCTCTCTATCATACTCAACCTGGACATATATAAACCTCGACGCAAGACTTATCATGAAACAATCTCCAAATATCTCCCAAAACATGTATACATGCATAAGTCCATGAGACTACAAAAATGATGCACAGAGTATACCTTTGAAGAGGTCACATAGCACCTACAACCCACACATAAGTATCTACGAGCCTCTAACTGAAGTACTAGAATCATGAGGGCGGGACAGGTCCCCGCCATGCCCCAATATATACATAAAAGAATATACCAAGAAACGGCGACTCCGAAATAGTGGAGTGCTCCTGCAAATCTGCTGAGTAGGCTCCTAAGCGTCTGCACCGTCTCCCTATCTACCTGTGGGCATGAACACAGCGTCCATAAAAGAAAAGGACGTCAATACGAACAATGTACTGAGTATGTAAGGCATGTAAATCACATAATAAATAAATAAGCGTCCATAAAAGAAAAGGACGTCAGTACAAACAATGTACTGAGTATGTAAGGCATGTAAATCAACATAATAAATAAATAAGAGAACATGAGCTGAAGAGATAACCTGTAACTGATTGCCTCTTAAGGCAGAATCATGCATGCTAACAAGAAACATCATATCATGCATACATATATATAAACTGCCTGGTCGGTGTGATCATCATTAGCCTGCGTCTGGGATAAACATCTCAAGCCGCCCACTAGCGGTGTCTGCCGATGCCACATAGACATGGTGTAATCATCATCATAACTGCCCACTACGCCTGTCGCAGTGGTGACTGCCCGGCCATATAGGCACGGTGTAAATCACATACATAATATGAGGCATGCATGGGAGCTCAAGTAAAGTCTATAACTTTATCGGAGTGACGTAAGGTCGGGAACCTCTGATTACATTATGAAATAATCATCATCGTTATGCCTCACCTTGGAAGAACTAATATCATGAGGTGAGACAACAACAAGAAGTAACATCAATGAAATCATAAAAATAGGTTTATCAAACTCATGAAAGCATTATTATCATAGAACATATCTCATCTCTATCTTATAAGAAGCTCTTAAGAATCCTTAACTTCTATCCTTTGGGATGTAAGAAGGTTATGGAAATATAGAGAAGAAATCATAATATAGGAGTCATGCCTTTGAAAGAAGGGGACTAGCCTTACATACCTTTACGTCTCCTTAACTTTATCAACTAAATGCTTCCCTTCCAAGCTCACGACTCTACATTTAAGAGAATTTGTACTAAGTTTAGATCATTAGGAACACGCTTAAGTCTAGGCTAAAACGACTAAGGACTAACGAAAATTGGGCAACACCTCCTTTGTTTCTACAACTTTCCCCATACAATAAACAACTCCCAAACATCAATAAGAACACTCATTATATCATAATCAATAGAGTCTTCAAGTTAAACATTGTTTACTTCTCAAATTCCCTTCAAAATCATCCATACAACTATATTACAACATCATATTTATTCTTCACATAACACTTCCTCATCGTCATTAGCATCATTTATGACAAGATTATACTCATCTCATACTTAAGAATCATAGTTCACATTAATTTACTACTCAAAATACCATTTTCTCCATATTATATTCTACTTTCTTCTCTAACCTAAGTCCTTCAACCCCTCAATACTCTTAATAACATGAAATGAACATGAAACTCACCTTTGATGATGTAGGAGTGGACTTTGGATGAAAATACTTCACTTGGAGAAAAGCCCAGACACTAAAAGAGATTCTTGGTTTCCACAAACCCTAGAGAGCATCCTTGCACTTGATTCTACTAATTTTTGGTATTTAATCTTGATTTACCTTGAATTTATGTTAGTATGATGGAGGGAATATTCTAGAGCCTTCAAGACTTGTGGGAGAGTGAAATCTGAAAAAATAAGAGGATGGTTCGTCTATTTATATCTGAAACTGGAAAGTTCCAGTGAAGCGGTTCGACGAGCGGGTCGATGACCCGTCGACATGTTGACGGTCTGTCGACTTGCTCCATCGACTCACGTACGCCGTCTGCGATTGCGAAACACGGGGACGGTGCGCGGCGCTGGTGTACTACGCGTTGACGACCCGTCGACAGTGACTGGTGTTCTGCAGAATTTCCTAATTCAGTTCAGATTTCGTCGATTCGATCCGTTCAACTTATAATCCTGTAAATTACCAGGAATACCTGTTGGTACATTTGTACACGGGGTAAGACACTCTCTACCTTAACTTTCTCCAATAAGCTTTCTTCTCTCTCCTCAAATGTCTTTGGAATCTTAATTAGAATCATTAAGTATCCCTTCTTACTTATAGGGATACCATATACACCTTAACTTGCGTTAGTCTATTTACCGTGCAACAACCCGAAATTTTGAGGTGTAATAGTTATGGCTGACCTCCTTGGTTAGACTTCAGTTAGCGACTCGTATATAGTACTAGGGAATTGTTGGAGACATCGTGTGAACCTTCAGGTATGAAGTTTGGGATGAAATTCTTAGGTTAGTACTCTTGTGTGACTTGTGTGTTCGCGCACGTGGCTTGTAGGATCCTTAGGTTTATGCTAGGCTTTTCTTATATGAATTGGTGGTTTTCATGTATTATGGGAAACTGGTTGGAAGGAACGGATTCATGTGATACTTGTACTATGATGGTACATCCTTACGAATTAGTTGGAATCCATATGTTATTTATGATATTCTCGTTGCATGACATACTTTCTCGTATCCATAATATATACATGTCTTGGTCTTGATATTGGAAGATGGTGATGACGGAGGTAAGTATGATTCATGCGACATTTCTATATTTGCGTAGCTATCTCTCTATCTTTGTGTGATACGAGTGGTCGTGATGATATTTGATGGAGGGGTGATTTTAGAGAATTTTGTGTGATATGGAATGGTGGTACATGGACTTAGCGGTCCCCGTGGGTCATGGCTTGTCGTAGTGGACATCATCCTCCCAGAGCATGTGTGTATCATTGCATTGCATTTCATATGCATTTCACATGATATGTTCTTATTGTCATTTGGATTGATATTGATCTTCATTGATATTTGAGTTATTGGGTGATTATTTGGTTATGTTTGGATTCGTGAAATATTTTAGACATTGTTTGGTAATTGATTGTACCACTTGGACTTGTTGACTTGTATCTATATGTGAGCATGATTATCTTTCCATTTCCTTGTTTGCATGCGTGATCTAACTATTGCCGGCCTATGATGCTTACTCAGTACCATGTTTTGTACTAATGCTACCTTGCTGTACTCTTTTTATGAGTGCAGAGTACGCTATTGGAGAGACTTCTACCCCTCGTGACTGATCCCGAGGCCTAGTTCACTAGCATCCAGGATGAGCACTTGGAGGATCCGCAGCCCGGATCGCTACTCTTTCACTACTTGTCTTATTTCTATCCTTGAGACAGTATTTACCTGTGAGATTAAGTATTCAGGCTTCATCTATGTAGTAGCTCTTGTACGACTTAGACCAGATTCATTTGGGCATGTATTATTCCGCACTTATTTTACTTCTATGTCAGACTTATTTATATTATTATTTATGTCGAAGTTATTTACATCATTATTGGGTGTTGATTTCATTTATTGTTTGGGTATTGGTTAAGGGATGGGTCTGCCTACCGAGGTGGGAAAATGGTAGGTGCTCGCACGTTCCCGAGTTGGGGCATGACAATAATACTTTTGCAATTATTTGTTAGAGCTTCTTGAGACATATTACAGTGCCAAACCCTCTAATTTATGTCCAAAAATATTGTTCTAAATAATTTTATTTTTTCCAAGAATTTTCCTTTATTTTAATTTTCCTTATTCGGATATTAGGGAAGCACCATTCATAAGCTTAATTACCTAGTATAATATAAAGCTAGGCATAGACAAGGTGATGTGACACCTCTTTTTTTTTTTGGTAAATAAAGAACTTTATTCATACCAAAAGTGTAACATTTACAAAACCATAGCCTGGATACCCATCTAAGCTATCTAAATCATCAAACATCAGTACCCTGTATTGCCACTATCCATTTGGCAGACAACTCAGAAACACAAATGCCGTAATATACAGCTGATTCTCTTAGGGGCTCTTAGATTACAAACAACTGCAATAGACTTAGCTATACTCTCCACGGTGTTGCTTATATATTCAAATCTCCGCATATTCCTTTCCATCCATAGGCTGTTCACAGTTTCAGCATACACTAATTTGAATAGCCGAGCTTCTCTAGACTTCCCTTTAGCATTCATGAGAGCCTATTGATAATGTTGTTCCCAGTTGTGAGCTCTGATAGGTTGGCCATGTAGCCATGTTAAAATTCTGCTCCACAAGTTCATAGTAAAATCAAATGTAACAAATAAATGGTTTCTATCTTCATCACCTTGATTACATAGAATACACTAGGAGTCAACCTTAATTCCCTATTTTGCAAGTCTATCAACTGTGAGCAATCTCCCTTGTACCATTAACCACACTGTAAAGATAGCTTTTGGTCTTGCATTGTTCTTAAAGATCAAATTTACCCAAGGAAATCTTGGCATAACCCCCAGAAACTGCAATTAAATTGATCGAGTGATGCACTGTCCAGTTTTTGTTGTACTGGAACCAAGGCCAAGTGATTTCTAGTTTCCAGGATTTTCCTAATTACCCAACAAGCCTGCTTAAGTACTGGTGCTTCCATAAACCTTGAGATTTAATATAATAAGTGTGAATCCACTTTATCCACAATTTATCCTTCTTCTGAACTAGATCGACATGTTGATGTGATTGCTGCTTCATTCCACAAGCCTAAGTTGATAAGATTCAGCCCCCTGCTGACTTTGAAGTACACACTTTTTCCCAGGCTATCAAAGCTTCCCTCCAGACCAGATATAGCTTCTATAATAGGCTTCAATTAACTTGACTACTTTGGTAGGGATCATGAATAGCTGTGCCCAATATGCTTGCATACCAAAAATAGTTGTATGTACCAATTGTGTTCGTCTAACGTAAGATAGTTTTTTGGATGTCCAAGATGCTATCTTTGCTGTGATCTTGTCAATCAGAGGCTGCCATTGTAGCATATATTGCTTTTTTGTAGATAAATGAATTTCAAGGTATTTAAATGGTAACTCTCCAGCGCTATACTTCAAGAAGCCCAAAATCTTGGCCCTCTCTTCCATTGCTACCCCACCATAATATACCGAGCTTTTATCCAGATTCTGTAGTCCTGAAGCTTCAGTAAACTGTGTGAAACATCTATGGAGTGCCACTACAGAATCGTAGTCTCCTCTAGCAACAACAACAAATCATCCGTAAAACTAAGGTGAGTGATCCCAAGCTTTGCACACCTAGGGTGGTACTTGAAGATTGGTTGATTCAACAACGTGCTCAGATATTCCATTGATATGGCAAACGAGAAAGGAGATAGCGGATCCCCTTATCTAAGTCCTTTAGCTGCTGGGAATGGTTCTGAGATCTCCCAATTTATAAGGATGTTATAGCTTACTGTCCGAACACATTCCATCACCCAATCTTTGTATTGCATAGGGAAACCTACCTCAGTCATCATTTGTTCCATATAAATCCACTCAATAGAATCGTATGCTTTTTGTAGGTCTATCTTGATCATGCACTTGGGGGATACATGTTTCTTGGCATAACCTTTCACCAATTTATGGGCTAATATGATGTTGTTTGCAATTTTCCTCCCTGGGATGAAACTACCTTGAGCTTCACTGTTAATACTTGCAATCACTTTTTGCATTCGGGATGCAAGTATTTTGGATATGATCTTGTACAAAACTGTGCCACAAGCGATAAGTCTATAGTCCTTGGTAGTCCTCGGACTAGAGAGTTTTGGCACTAGGGTGATGCTTGTACAATTTACTGGTTTAAACATTTTCCCTTTGTCAAAAAATTCCTTGACAGCTTGTATCACATCCAGTTTTATGATAGGCCAAGTGGACTTAAAAATCCCTACATTATAGCCGTCAATTCCAAGGGCCTTTTCATTGTCAACATCACTAATCCCCTGCCAAATCTCTGATTCACTTACTGGTAGACATAGCTCTATCTTTTGCTGTTGAGTTAATCTTGGACCTTGTCTCATGATAAGTACATTCACTGCTGGCAAAGTATTATTAATCAACCCCATGAGTCCCTTATAGAATTGAATTATTTCTTGTTTAATGTCTGATGGAGTTTGCAATTTAGTCCCAGCAATTGAGTACAGTTCTAGGATCTGTTTCCTGTGACATCTTTCTTTTATAACCGTAGAGAAATACTTGGTATTTGCGTCCCCAAGTTTTATCCACCTAGCCCTAGATTTCTGTCTCATAATATTCTCTTCAATACCCACCCATTTCTCCAACTTTACCCGTGTAACCTTTTCTTTTTCCACAAGTTCATCAGTGCATTGTTGCCTCATCAGATGTTGTGTGTGATTCAGTTCTTGTCTAGCCTGTTCGATTTGTTTTGCCACCCCTCTATGGTGCTCATTATTTAATTTCCTGAGTGGAGTTTGTAAGGCCTTGAGTTTGGACCAAACATTCTTCATCTTGTGGTATGCAAGAGTTGTTGCCCCTGTCTGCTCTACAATTGTTAAAAAGAAACTATGATCCTTCCACACATCAAAAAATCTAAAGGGGGCCTTAATAAGCTTGTGAGATATATGTAGGGATAGTAGCATCGGACAGTGATCAGACATATTTGGTGCATCATAATCGGTAGGAATATGTCCCCATTGCATCATCCAATCATGATTTCCAAAAGCCCTATCAATTCGACTTGAGACTCTATCATTCTCCAGCTGTTTGTTGTTCCAAGAGTAATATTCCCCTCTCCACATGAGTTCAGTAACTTCAATTTCCTGGATACAATCAACAAACTCTTTTGTTTCTCCTAATTGCACAGGCTAACCCATCAATCTATCCTTAGAGTATAAAATTGCATTGAAGTCTCCACAGATAAGCCATGAGCCATCGATCCCCTGCGATAGCATATTTAGCTCCCTACATAAACACCTCCTTTGCTCATTAGTGTTGCAGCCATAAACCACTGTTAGTATACATGTAAAGCTATATGTTCTCCCCTGAACTTGACAATGCACTAATTGTGGTGCACTATATAACAAAAGAATATGATACCATTGTGGATTCCAAGTAAGCCAAATTCGACCATTTGGAGCCCCATGATAGTTACTTATCACCTCACAGCCTGGAACCACTGCTTTTTGAATCTTCACAGCCTTATGCTCCTTAACCCTTGTTTCTATCAACCCAGATAGTCTATTTTTTTTTTTAAGATATATATTTAACTCCCTCTGCTTGTAGCTTTTATTTATTCCTCTGACATTCCAAAAGAGCCAAGTCATTTAGGAGTAATCCCCTTACTTTTGTCTGGGGGAACTGACTTTTTTGACTTCCAACCCAATTTCCACTTTCCCCACCTTTATTATTATTCTTCCTTGGTGTAGCTGATAAAACGGGAAAATGTTCCAATGATAGAGAGTTGACATTCTCCTTGGACTTTCTCTTTCCCCTCCAGTTAGGTTCTGTCATATATTCAGCATTGTGATCCTCCTCATTAATATCTTCTACTATACCCTGCTCCTGAGTTCCAGCTAGTGGTGCCTCTCTAGGGGTTGGAGCAGCTTCCTCATTTTGGATTACTGAACTAGTCAGCTCTTCCTTATAAGTTGCAGAAGTACTTGCCATCTCTCCAGGATTCTGAAAAGTCTGTATCCCAGGAACAATACCTTTAAACTGCCAACTGGAACATTTTTTTTGGTGGTTCCCTCCTCACCTGCTTCTTCTAAGGTTGAGCTCTTGGTGCTTTAACAGGTTGTTGTTTAGGTGGGGGACACACATGTCCAATGGTATGGCAAATGCCACAAAACTTAGGCCTCCACTCATAGTCCACTCTTTTTTGAAAGATTATCCCATCCGGATCCATAACATCTATCACATCAGCCATAGGAGCTGTAATATTAATTTCCACCAACATCCTTGCAAAGGATATCCGAGTCTTTTTGCAAGTGATTCATCAGCAAAAATGGGATTACCAAGAGTGCTAGCAATACTAATAAGAGATTTTGTTCGCCAACAATTCATAGGCAGTTTGGGCAATGTGATCCATAAAGGAATATTTGTCAAGAATTCCTTTGTAAAATCAAATTTGGGGTTCCAAGGTTTCAACACAATTGGTCTATTGTTAATGGAGTGAGGTCCTGCATATAAGATTTACTGCATATCTTCCATAGAATGGAACTTGATTATATAATAACCATCTTCATGCAAATACAATTTCGGTTCAGCAACACCATTCCATTGTGTAGCTACATATCTATGCATAGCATTGTATCCCGGGACTTGTCCCATAATATAAGCAATTAGGGCTTGTTTCCATTTGAGGTTCTCTTGTTCCACTTCCTCCTTATCCAGTTTGGAAATGGCTTTACCATTAACAATTAGAGATGACAGATAGGATAATTTCAAACCATTCTCAGTAAGCCCGTTTTAGCAAACAAATTTGTCGAAGGTGTTTAGGATTTTGGTCCAAAATTACCTGTTCCTTCTCAATTGTAGCTGGGTTATTTGCATCTACCACCTGTGTTGTTACTTCCACTCGCATAGCACTTGAATCCACTGTAACAGTGTTCGAATTAGGGCTCAGTGGTCTCGACTTGTCTGATTTCTCAAGTGACGGTGGTTCATTGAGTACTAATTTCTTCTGAATGCCCATTGTTAACCCCATTGAGGTCGATCCACTCCCAGTATTCTCCGGTGTTTGAAGAGGTGTAGTAATCTCCGGTTGTTTACCCGCATCCACAGAGCTTACAAAAGTAGCAAGCGGCATCTTTCTAGGCCGTCGCCGCCCTCTTCCTCGTCCCCCACCATCAGGCGGCGGTTGATTTTGCTGCTTTGCTTTCTTCCTTGCCATGGCTAAACCCGATCAGCATACGTTAGCTTAACATGCGCCGAGAGCCATGAGAGAGAAAAAGTTTAAAATGTTCATAAGTGTGATGTGACACCTCTCTATGGCCTTCATTGACATTTATCTTTTTTCTCAAATTTTTGACATTTTTCTTAATTTTTCCTACTTATAATATATTAGAAACCTAAAAAAATTTGGTAATTACATTATCTTAATTTTTAAATACTCATAACTTTTTCAGTTTAGAAAACCCAAAAGTCATTATCATTAATTCAGTAATTTAGTGATAAGTTATTAAGCAATAACACTACATTAATGCAGAAATATATATGGCTCTAAGGTCTCCTCCTCTTGCCACTCCCTTTCTTCCTACAGTAGTCTTTCACTTCCAAATTGTTCATCCGGTGATAGAACTTCCGGTGGATCAAGTAGATAATATTATGGCATATGGGCATGCCCTTTTTTGGATAGTTTCAAAATGTATCAATTCTGTTAAATTTTGGTGCTATTGCAAATTTTAGATTGTTGTGTTCCTTTTTGGTTCCTTTAATTAGTTTTTTTTTTCAACATAATACTTAAAGATTTTAACAAACATTATACATGCATGCAACTCAAAGAGAGACTATGTCACAAAGCAGTAGGCTTTTGGAGGTGCTTAAAATTCCAGGAATGAAGGTAAAAAGTTTGATGACCTATATTCTTAGTTTAATTATTCAGTCATTGACATTATTATTTTTGAAGTTGTATAAATAACCATGGGGATAAGACACTATTACCCCACTGAACTTTGGCCGCAGTTGCTACGACAAACATTACCTTTTCAGGGGTGCTATTAACCCCCTGAACTTTTTTAAAACGGAATAGTTACCACCCTGAAACTAGGGGTGGGCGTTCGGTTCTTCGGTTCAGTTTTAGCAAACTTCAGTTCGGCTATTTCGGTTTTGGTTTTTTGAAGGTGGACACCGAATACTGAACCAAACTAGTTTGGTTCGGTTCTTTCGGTTTTGGTTTTTTGAAGTTTGGTTCAGTTTCGATTTTTTCAATTCGGTTTTTTTGATATGATATTAGAAGCGATTCCATTTATACTAATTCATAGTCTCAAAAGCAATACAATATAAAACTGATAAATTGAAATCAAAATCAAACAAACAGGATATACAAGAACAGAAAATCATAACCATGATATAAGATTACTAAGTGTTATATACATACAGTAAGAATAACTAAGAAAACACATAAAGGACATACATTAATCCTAAAAGACACATCTTAGTCACCTTCCTTTGTTAAGGATATTTGATTTTCTCAACTGAAGTGGAAAATTAGGGATACAAAAGCAAAAGAGGGCTTGTTATAATTGGGTTTTTTTTTGGGCTTAAACTTAAGGGGCCTGGACTATTTTAATTTTTTTTGGGTAATGTATTAAATTTCGGTGGGGTTTGATTCTTCGGTTCGGTTTTATCAAACTTCGGTTCGGCTATTTCGGTTTCGATTTTTTGAAGGTGGACACCGAACACCGAACCAAATTAGTTCGGTTCGGTTCCTTCGGTTTCGATTTTTGAAGTTCGGTTCAGTTTTTCGATTTTCGATATCTTTGCCACATGTATATTTATTTTTTTATTTTTTTATTTTTTTCGTTTATGTGGCAATTTTTTAAAATTTGAAAAATTGAATTTTTCTTTAAAAAAAATGAAAAATGAATATTTAAAAAAATATGAAAATTTGATTTTTTTTTTTGGTAAAAAAACAAATCTGAAAACATGAATTTTTTAATATATGGAAAAAAGGGATTTTTTTTTAACCATGGAAAACTGGATTTTTTTTAAAAGTCTAAAAAAATCTAGATTTTCATGATTTATTTTTTTAGGACACTTTTATTTTTCAAATAAAATCTGGATTATTTAAAAAAAAAAAATCTGGAAAAAGTGCTTTTTCTTGTCAAAATGTGAAAAAAATTGAATTTTTATAAAATTTGGAAAAACTTTTTTTTTTTTTTTTTAAAAAATGTGGAAAACCCGTTTTTTAAAACTAAATATGAAAAACTAGATTCTTTTTTCATATATGGAAAAAAGGGAAAATAGCTACAGTGCACCCTAACGTTTGGCCGAATTATTTATAACACACTCAACCTTTACGGGTGACCTATTCCCCCCTGTACCTATTTATAGTGTGTTTTATTGGCATTTTTGTGGTGAGCTAGACATGAGCGTGAGGACACGCACAGGTGCATATTAAACTCGGCTGACCCCCTTTTTTTTGCCACCTGGCCCTCCGAACGGCTATTTTTTTTAATTCCCTCAATTTATCTATTATTGACCCATTTCAATACCACATTACCCGATTGGAACTCCATTGAAGCTTAAAAAATTGAAACCCTAACTTCGAATTAAAGGATGGATTCAAGAGGTAAGTTACAAACTTGAGTAAATTTCTCCTCTTCTTTCATTTTTTTTTTCTTATATCTAGTACGTTAGGGTTTCTAATTTTCCCCAAATTTTTGTATACATTAAGTTATGAAAGAGGCAAAATCTAGTGTCTTCAGTGCAAAATGTGTCAAAATTCAAACCCCAAACTCGATGATTTGACTACAATGTGCAAGAAATACACAGATGATGTGAAGATTTGAAAGAGAGTTGGTTCGTTTTTTTGGAGTGTTTTTCGTCTAAGTGTTAAAGAACGGAAAGAAAATAAGAAATGGGCAGATATTATAATGGTAAGGGTGTATTAGTCTTTTCTTAGGTGTGTGGGGTGCACCTGACTTTAAAAAACTAGGGGTGACATTTTAATGGCCAATTAAACACACTATAAATAGGTACGCAGGGGGGGGGGGAGGGTAGTAGGTCACCCATTAAGGTTGAGTGTGTCATAAATAATCCAGCCAAATGTTAGGGTGCACTGTAGCTATTTTTCCTAGAAAAAAATAATCAGTTTTCCACATTAAAAAAAAAAAAATCAGTTTAGGAAAAACTTTAAGCTCTAATGATAATTAATTAGGTGTAATTAAATGTGAAGTACCCAATTAAAAAATGACACGTGTCAGTTTTTATGCTTCTCACTCTCCTTACTACGTCAGCACTTAGGGTCGTAATTATTCCGTTTTAAAAAAGTTTGGTGGGGGGGGGGGGGGGGGGGGGGGTAATAGGACACCTGAAAAGGTAAGGTGTCATAGCAACTGTGACCATAGTTCAGGGGGGTAACAGTGCCTTATCCCAATAAACATGTCGTTATAGGCTGACCACGAAGACTATTTCCTTTTTTCTTTCTCAGGCAAGAGATGAGGTATTTTGGCCCTTTAATTTTTTGTATGAAGTGTTTGATGCACGCGATATGTAATTCTACCTGAATTGAATATGGGGCTTCGTTTTTAGAAAGAACCTTAACTACGTTAAACGTGTTATGTTAAAAAAATTGAAAGATATTCCTTTGAATCTTTTAGTTATGCGGAAAAACTAATGAATTCTTGACATTTGTTGATTTTTTGTTGTAGGAATTTTATATTATAAGAACTCGATAAGAGTTCCAACCAATGTAAACTTTAGTACATTGTGTGATGACCTTCCAAGTCATCTTGCCACATAAGCACATATTTTAGACATGTGGATGCTTACATGGCAAAGATGCTAGCATTTGTGGGAAGATTCTAGAGCCATGGAGAGTTTTCTTGGAGAGACTCTAGATTCTTATAAAATATTTAGGAAGACTTTCTTGAGAAGCCTTAGAATATTCTAGGCATGTAGAGAATTCTAGAGAGGGGACCTACTTGTAAATATAGAGGGACTTGTGTAACAATTATTATTTACTCATTAGCCCCTAGGTGAGTAGTATAAATAGAGGGGCATACATTTGTAAAAAACCATCAAGCAAAATCAATCAAGTCTTCTATAATAAAAAGCTTCCTTCTAGCAAATTTCTCTTGTCTTTCTCAATTACTATTCCCTTAGCGATCTTGAGTGTAGTAAACTAGGTTGACTTGGCATAGCAAGATCGTGAGCAAGTTGTGCAAGAACGTGAGCGAGTTGTCAAGTGCCGCACGCGCGCTTAGTTGAAGACTAAGGACGTGACAACGTGGTATCAGAGAGAAGGTTGTGATTAAGGGAATGGCAAACGAAGGAGAAATCAACATTTGCTAAACCCAAGCCAACGTCATCCAGGATGCTGCTGGCAAGAAGAGTCATAACAAAAAGAGGAATGCCGCCAACAAGAGCCACGAGGTGCTGCCAGAGGTTGTGCCAAATGAAGGGCTTACATCCCAAGAACCATCTACCACTGAGGCGAGCGAGGATGACGTGGAGGTCCTGTCCGAGGACGTCTCGCTCGGTAAAGAGTGGGTTATGAAGGTTAACGTGGGGATGGACGCCATCGACATATTTGGCCAACGTTTGGGCAAGGTGGAGGGCACTCTTAGCGTTCTTGAGGGGCATACTCTTGAAGAGATTGAAAGCATCCGAAATGACTTGGAAGGGCATATGCAGGCTGAGATTGAGGTAAAGCAAACCATCACTGCCTTAGAGTGCAGACTCATGGAGGCGTTGAGTACTATCGATGCCATGAAGGTAAAGATAGTGGCACTCGAAGAGCAGATCAATGTTGGCGTGACCGAGGCAGCCAACAATGTTGTTGTGACGAGGGAAGCTAAGATCGAGGCTCCCAAGCCACCAGTGTTCAAAGGGGTTCGTGATGCACAAGAGGTGGAGAACTTTCTTTGGCACTTGGAGAACTATTTCAGGCATGGCAAAGTGAGGGACGATGAGGCCAAGATCAACACCGCTGTGTTGTACCTAACAGAGACTGCCATGCTATGGTGGAGAAGAAAGGTCGCCGATGCTGACAGAGGTCTATGCACAATCAACACGTGGGATCAGTTCAAGAATGAGTTCGGGCTTAGTTCTTCCCAAATAATGTCTTGTACGAGGCAAGGCGCAAACTTAGAGAGTTGAAACAGACAGGGAGCATTCGCGACTATGTCAAGGAGTTCACCACCCTTATGCTTCAAATTCCCAACCTCACGAGCGATGACTTGTTATTTCACTTTATGGACGGGTTGCAGAACTGGGCTAAGCAAGAGTTGCAACGCCGGCAAGTCAGGGATATAGACCAAGCCATAGTGGAGGCCGAGTCTTTGATGGATTTCAAGCATGACAAACACGACAAAGGAAAAGGTAATGAGTCAAGGGGTGGCAATGCCAAAGGTGGGGGAGACCGTGGTAAGAACAAGGACTCTCAACAACACTACTCCAGGACTCAAAATGCCAACAAGTTCGATGGCAAAAAGTCAAGTGGTCATCAGGGCTATGCCGAGAAGAAGGCGCATATCGACAAAAAGGGATGCTACATATGTAGAGGACCACACGGCTTCAGAAATTGCCCCGACTTCAAGAGCCTCAATGCAATAGTCCGTAAACAAAAGGAGCAGACGCAAGAAGAGAGTTCAGGCACCACACAGTTAGGTATGATAAGAATATGTGGCGGCGGCAAGAAGCAACCTATCCAACCCGACGAGAATAAAAATCAATACGTGGATCTCACCATCAACAACAAGCTCGCTCGTGCTTTAGTGGACACTGGAGCGACTCACAATTTTTGTGACTGAGGCCGCAATGAGGAGACTAGAGTTGAAGCTCGCTCCAATTAACACCCTCGTTAAGATCGTGAATGCTAAGCCAGAAAATGCTCGTGGTGTAGCTAATGGCGTTAGTGTCAAATTGGGCGACTGGAAAGGTACGACAAATTTTACCGCCACTACTATGGATATCTTTGACATTGTTCTGGGGCAAGAATTCTTTAGGCATTGCCATGCGATAATCGACCCCTACCTCAAACGTCTCTTGGTCTTGGAGCGAGAAGGAGCTTGCATGGTGCCTACAGTGACCATGCCGCATACAAGGGGCCAAACACAACTTTTAGCTATGCAGCTAATCAAAGGTCTTAAGAAAGGAGAGCCGACATTCATGGCAACCATTGCAAGTTTGGAAGAATACAAGGGGCCGCGGGAGACACGCCGCCTTGCATAGAGAAGTTGCTCGAGGAAAACAAGGATGTCATGCCCGATGAGCTACCTAGCGCTTGCCTCCAGACGTGAGGTGGATCATAAGATTGAGTTGGAGCCGAGGGGCCAAGCCACCCGCATTCGCCCCTTATCGCATGGCACCGCCTGAGTTGGAGGAGCTTAGGAAACAACTAAAGGAGCTACTAGATGCCGGCCACATTCGCCCATCGAAGGCACCCTTTGGTGCACCGGTGTTGTTTCAAAAGAAGAAGGATGGATCATTGCGCCTGTGTATAGACTATCGGGCACTTAATAAGGTCACAGTAAAGAACAAGTACCCGATCCCGCTCATTGCCGACTTATTTGATAGACTTGGACAAGCCAAGTACTTTACCAAGGTGGATCTTCGCAAGGGTTACTACCAGGTTCGGATTGCAGAAAGGGACGAACCAAAGACAGCTTGTGTGACAAGGTACGGAGCCTTCGAGTGGTTGGTGATGCCCTTTGGCTTAACCAACGCACCCGCTACATTTTGCACTCTCATGAATGAGATCTTTCATCCCTACGGATGGATTCGTGGTAGTCTACTTGGATGATATAGTCATCTACAGCAACACCTGGGGGAGCACGTGGAACACTTACGAAAGGTTTTCCAAGTCTTGCGAGAGAACGAGCTATACATCAAGAGGGAAAAGTGCGAGTTTGCACAATCCAAGGTGCACTTCTTGGGCCATGTCATTAGCAATGGCGAGCTACGCATGGATGAGGCTAAGGTACGGGCTATCCAAGAGTGGGAGGCACCTACAAAGGTAACCGAGTTGAGATCCTTCCTTGGCCTTGTTAACTACTACCGGCGTTTTATCAATGGCTATTCAGGTAAGGCAGCACCCCTGACCGAGTTGTTAAAGAAGAACAAATCATGGGGATGGACGGGCAACGCCAAAAGGCGTTTGATTACCTTAAGGCAGCCGTGACAGAGGAGCCAGTTCTAGCGCTGCCCGACTTTAGCAAAATGTTCGAGGTGCATACAGATGCTTTTGAATTTGCCATTGGGGGTGTCCTGATGCAAGATAGGCATCCCATAGCGTTCGAGAGCCGCAAGTTGAACGATACGGAGCGGCGTTACACGGTGCAAGAGAAGGAGATGACTGCCATTGTGCATTGTCTTCGCACATGGAGACATTATTTGCTGGGGTCGAAGTTCGTGGTCAAGACTGACAATGTGGCCACTAGCTACTTTCAGACACAGAAGAAGCTCACACCAAAACAGGCTAGGTGGCAAGATTTCTTAGCTGAGTTCGACTATGTGTTGGAGTATAAGCCGGGTAAGGGTAACGTTGTAGCCGATGCCTTGAGTAGAAAGGCCGAGCTTGCTGCCATTACTTCAGCAAGTTGGGATATCCGAGAGGCTATAAAGGAAGGTATGCAACATGATCCCACAGCTAAGCAACTTATGGAGTTAGCCACCCAGGGGAAGACGAGGCGCTTTTGGGTGGAAGACGGTATATTGCTCACCACAGGTCGGAGAGTATACGTGCCGAAGTTTGGAGATGTTAGGCGACGTATTATGAAGGAGAGCCACGACACCTTATGGGCCGGTCACCCTGTGTCAACGCCGCACTAGAGCCTTGGTTGAGTCGGTCTATTATTGGCCGCGCATGCGTGAGGACATAGAGTGTTATGTGCAGACTTGTCTTGTGTGCCAACAAGACAAGGTTGAGCAAAGGCAGCCCGGAGGACTTTTGGAGCCACTACCAATAGCAGAGCGTCCATGGGAGAGCGTGACTATGGACTTTATCACCTGTTTACCGAAGTCCGACGGTTATGGAACTATCATGGTGGTAGTGGATAGATTTTCGAAGTATGCCACTTTCATGCTCGCTTCACCAGGATGTACAGCTAAGGAAGCCGCCAAACTATTCTTCAAGAACGTGGTGAAATATTGGGGCTTACCAAGGCATATCATCAGTGATCGAGACCCCCGCTTCACTGGGAACTTTTGGAGGGAGTTGTTCGACATACTTGGCACGGAGCTGCACTTTTCCACTAGTTTCCACCCGCAAACGGATGGACAAACAGAACGGGTCAATGCTTTATTGGAGTGCTATTTGAGGCATTATGTGAGTGCACATCAGAAGGATTGGGCAAGGCTCTTAGACCTAGCCCAGTTCTCCTGGCATAACACCGACGGAGTGAGTCCACGGGTCGGACACCATTTGAGCTAGCCACAGGCCAACAACCACAAACTCCACATTCACTACCGCGGCGTTCGAGGAAGAGTTTGGGGGCTTACCATATGGCCAAGGGGTTCGAGGAGCAGCTTGACCTTGCTAAGTCCTACTTGGACAAGGCAGCAAAGAAGATGAAGAAGTTTGCCGACCGCAAGCGTCGTCCCACAGATTATAAGGTTGGGGACACGGTTTTGGTGAAGTTTAATCCGAGGCAGTTTAAGACACTACGGGACATGCACCAGAACTTGGTACGGAAGTATGAGGGTCCGTTTAGGATCGTTGCCAAGGTGGGCAAGATCTCATATAAGTTAGAGTTACCGCCTCATCTTAAGATTCACCCCGTCTTCCATGCTAGCGTGCTCAAGCCATACCATGAAGACAAGGATGATCCCAGCCGAGGTCAGTCGAGTTGGGCGCCAATTACTATTACCGTCTCTCATGATCGGGAGATTGAGGCTATCATTGATTACCAGGCCAGGCGAAGACAAGGGCAGAAAGCCACCACCATGTTTTTGGTCCCTTTGGAAGGGGCAATCACGGAGGAGGCCACATGGGAGCGATACGAAGACTTGTGGCAATTTAAGGACAAGATTCGAGAGTTTATGTTGCAGCAATGCGCCGCGGTCGTCGCAACATCAGGTGGGGGAGAATGTGATGACCTTCCAAGTCATCTTGCCACATAAGCACATATTTTAGACATGTGGATGCTTACATGGCAAAGATGCTAGCATTTGTGGGAAGATTCTAGAGCCATGGAGAGTTTCTTGGAGAGACTCTAGATTCTTATAAAATATTTAGGAAGACTTTCTTGAGAAGCCTTAGAATATTCTAGGCATGTAGAGAATTCTAGAGAGGACCTACTTGTAAATATAGAGGGACTTGTGTAACAATTATTATTTACCCATTAGCCCCTAGGTGAGTAGTATAAATAGAGGGCATACATTTGTAAAAAACCATCAAGCAAAATCAATCAAGTCTTCTATAATAAAAAGTTTCCTTCTAACAAATTTCTCTTGTCTTTCTCATTACTATTCCCTTAGCGATCTTGAGTGTAGTAAACTTGGCTGACTTGGCATAGCAAGATCGTGAGCAAGTTGTGCAAGAACGTGAGCGACTTGTCAAGTGCCGCACGTGCGCTTAGTTGAAGACTAAGGACGTGACAATTGGGTCAATAAAAGTGGTTAACAAAAAGTATGAAGCCTCCACTGCTGCTTGTGATTCCTACATTGTACATAGTAAATATGGTTTCATTTCTTCTTAAGATTGGATTGCATATTATTTGTAGGATAAAAAAATACTTTTTTTTTCTCTTTTGACGATAGGATACAAATAATCATAGCAAGTATCCTGAAGTTGAGTATTTTTTTCTTTTTGTAACTTTGGATTCTACTAAAAATGAGAGAAAAAAGAAAAAAATTTACTATAAAAGAAGTAACAAGAGAAAAGAGGGAGAAAAAAAAGAAAGAACAAACAAAATCTAGAGGACAGAGGAGAAGTGATTGTTATTTATATTCTTTTAGATTATCTATTGCAATTTTTTTCTGTCATTTTGTCCAAAAAGTTGGTCCTTCCGTTCCAATTTGTGGAAAGGTTTGAAGTATCAGGGTCATAATACTTAATTTTCGATATGAATTTGAGCAAAGATTTATCATAACTGTTAAGATAAAATTGACATATATATTGCAAACTACATGAGAAGTGCTCAATCCAATATAGCTAATGATTTAAAATATTTTTTTAAAAATTGCAATTACAAAAATGATTACACTCCCGAAAAAGGAGAAAGAAAGAAGAAGCAGAAATAATCAAGAATAAATTGGAAGTAATTAATGTGACTTTTCTGGAATATAACTTATTTAGGGGATGAAGAATGTGAGTTGGAGATTGATGAATAGAAAAGAGAAGTCAATGAAGAAAAGAAAAAAATTGAAAAATGAGAAAAAGTGATTAAATAGATTTACACCGCAATTACATAATTAAGAAAAACAAAATTTTATTACGCGACTTAAAGAATCATGTATTAACCCATCCCCTCACACGTACATCATATACATACACATACATACATACATTCACATCAAACTGATGCAACTTATCCTAACTACGTGATCTCATAGAGATATTTTTCTTTTATTTAAAAAAAATGGATAAAAAATGCAGTTCAATCAAAATCTAATTCTAATTAAAATCCTAAGTTCTGTGATTTTGTAAATATGTATATGTTTTATATGCATATAGGAAGAATTTATCTCATATATGATCTATGCTTGATTATTGATTTTTTTTTTTTTAAAAAAAAGGAAGGTAAATGCAAAAAGAAGGTAAATGTATATCGAACCCTCACCAACGAGGTGAAAGTTCAGACAGCTAACCAATTGAGCTACTAAGATTCCCCAATATAATAACTTTAGTTCAAACTCTGTATTTGTGTTAAAATACATTTATTATGTACAAATGATCTTCATAACGCAGTATGCAAAATATATTGTAGTCTAGAATCCATAAAATAAAAATACTGGCTCCGCCTTTGACTATCGTCCTCCTTCTATTGTGATTGTCACTTGATTGTTAGAGACATTGTCACTTGATTGTTAGAGACTTTGGAGGAAGAAGACGATGTGCTAGAAGTGTGTGTTCTCATTACAAAAGCTGGCCGATTACGTCTAGGAAGACACATATTTTCTCCTACCAACATTACAATGATATCTGACATGTTAGGGCGGTCATTTGAATCTTCTTGTACGCACAAGAGTGCCGCATTGATAAACTTTATCTCTTCACTTTTATTGCATGATTCAAGTAATGACTTCTCTGCTAATTGTATCACCCTATCTTCTATCCACAATCTCCATGCCTGTGATGATAACTTCCAATTAGATATCAAGACTAGCAAAAAGGACAAAAGTAAATAAGTTTGAGTTTCTTCACTTACATAACCTAACAAGTTTTAAGGCTTCTTCTGATTTGTAAAATCACGTATACTTTCTTCCACTGATTATGTCAAGAACGACTACTCCGAAACTGAATACGTCTGACTTGATGGAAAACAATCAACCTAATGCATATTCAGGAGACATATAGCCACTAGATTACAACATATGGACAAGTGTAATAAAGTATAAGAATTTTACCAAAAGCGACATGAAAATCCAAACACCTATTGTTAGGATCATTTGCAAGAAATAAACGATATGAATTAGGGATATCCTACTTACTAGGTCCCCACCACTTTCCTTGTATTTGCTTCGGTTCCTTCAACAATCCTTGCTAAGCCAAAATCCGAAATTTTCGGATTCATAGCCTCGTCTAGTAAAATGTTACTAGTTTTTAAATCTCTATGAATGATCCGTAGTCGAAAATCGTGGTGAAGATAAGCAAGATCTCGTGCAATGCCCAATATGATGTCATAACATTTCTTCCAATCCAATAATTGACAGAGTGGTCCATCTTGCACGGTATGTGTGGAAGTGTTGATGGAAGGAGATTTTTTCTTCTTTGGAGTCAACTAAATTAAAGCAGTCAAGCAATCTTCTTTGACATTTTACTTTCCTCAAGTCTTGTTTTCTTCTATATGTCAAACTCCTAATTCAGTAACATGATCTTTTTATTCCTAAGATTGTCAAATTTTCTTATTCTTGACTTATGTTGATTGTTTCAAGTTAGGTGGAGGAACTATAGAGGCGGCCAATTAAAATGACAAATTTAAGAGTCTCCAAGCTTTTCCCTTCTCCAACCATTTCATTCTTTGTTCACATATCTGAGATTAGAAAAGAAAGAATACTTTTAGAACTGTGATCTTAATATGCCATCACATTTTATTTATGTGGCCATAGAATCATATCATTAAGGGTAAAATACAACAACAACAACAAGAAGATACCCAGTGTAATCCCACAAGTGGGGTCTGGGGAGGATAGAGTGTACGCAGACCTTACCCCTACCTCGTGGAGGTAGAGAGGTTGTTCCTGGAAGACCCTTAGCTCAAGTGCAGCAAATCAAAGTTACAAAAGACTCTAATGTCTTGGGACTATGCATATTACTCCCCTCGATCCATATTATTCCCTCCGTTCCTTTTTACCATGGCGCATGTTGACTTGATATTCCCCATAAGAAAGTATTTACTAAGGGTCTATTTTATCAAATTAACCTTGTTAATTACGTTTTAAAAATCTAAGTTTGACTATTAGTACTTTATGTAGTTACTTAATAATAAGGGTAGTATTGGAAAAAAATCTCTCTTGATTTGCTAAAATGGACAAGTAAAAACGAAATTCTAGTTTTAGTATAAGGGACAAATAAAAAGGAATAGAGAAGTACTATATTTTTCAGGTTAAATTTTCTTTGCATGTAGTGGGAAGAAAATTAATTTATACCTGTTGCATATACAGGGCAGACAGACTGCAGAGAAGGGCAAAAAGGAGACTTGGTGAAACTTCCTTCCATGTCTCTTTATCTAAAGATATACAAAGAAAGCAGTGAAGTTTCAATGCTGTCTGTCTTCAACAAGCAGACAACAGGTAAGTCAGAAACTTTTTTTTATATATATATTGATAGATTTAATATCCCTTCACACAAATTGGATCAATAGATCGTGCCACGTTTTACTATCTTCTTTCTATGTCTATTACTATCTGTTGCTTATTTCCTAGTATCTTGCTATTTTGCTGTCATAATTTTTTCTTCCAAACCTGCTTCAAATTCTCTTTCTCTTCCTTTCTTTTTCTTTTCTTTTCATTTGAGCGAGCATCTTTCAGAAACAGCTTCTCTGCCCCACAAAGGTAAGGGTAAGTCCGCCTACACCCTATCGTTCCCAGACGCGACTTGCGGGATTACACTGGGTATGTTGTTGTTGATCATGCCATGTTTTGTTTAGTGTTATCGTCTCTGGACAGCCAAAATGTATCATTACAAAGTTCCTGGAGAAGTTTTCTTAAAAAGATCTTGAAAGAAACCATCCAGACACGGCTTTTTACAAATCACACTGTAAACAAACAATTGAAACTTAATTTAGTGATAAAATTAAAAAGATACACAGAAAGCAAGTTTCAAAGCTGTCTGACTTCGACAAACAGACAACAGGTATGAGTGAGAAATATTACATATCAAATTCCCTCCAATCAAATTCGATTAATGGATCCTGCCATTGTTTGTTTAGTGTTATATTGCCTCTGGACAGCTAACGTATAATCACTAAGTTCCTGGAAAAGTTATCTTGAAAGAACTCGAAAGAAATCATCAGCCATGCATGGCTTTGTCCAATCAAATTGGAAACAAACACTTTGAGATTTAAGTTAGTGATAAAAGTTTCAACAAGGTGGCTTTAAACAAATACAGTTTGTTAAAACGCATATGCACTGGTGAATCAATCGCGTCTACCTTTTTCTACATTCTGTTGATTACTACTTCAAGCTTTTGTTTTGCAGTTTTGTTAATTATTTGCAACTCCTTTCCTTGTTTATTTCCTCAATGTTTTTTTCCTGCATAGTTTGGACAAGTAGGTAGTTGGTAAGAGGACCTCCCCGACCTATCCTGATTTACCACGAGGTTGATTCAACATTCGAGGACGAATGTTCTAAAGGGGGAGGATGTTACATCCGGCATTTTTGCGTATTTGGAAAGCTTGGAGTTAACTTTGGTTTGTAAGGAATAAGGTCATGTTGGATTTCTCTTAATATGTATATGCCGGTTATGGAAACTTGAATGCGGGAAACAATGGAGAAGGCCTAAGGGAAAAATTGAAATTTTGAAAATTTATTTCGGGAATTGCAAAACAAGAGTTATAATGAATTGGGAAAAAAAAAAAAAAAAAAAATTGAAGCCCAAAGTGAAGGGTGGCCGGCCAAGTGGCACGTCTGACCCATGGAATTAGTCATATGCTAAGCATGTGACTAATTAATATAAGAGGAGTTCACCCTTAGAAACTTCAAGAGAAAACCAAAGAAATCTAGAGCAAAAAAATTAAAGAGGCCGTCGGCCATAGCTAGAGAAAGAAAAAAAAAAAATTCCAAGTCCATCAACTTGCATCCAAAAATCTTGTTCTCCTTGAATTCCTAGTAAGTTCAAGACGCTTGTCAACGTGGTATAATTAGTTTGGCGAGAAAGCGACGTTTGTGGCGAGTGAAAGTTGGAAGAGAAGATTTTTGACGAAACGAGATTGGAGTTCTAGCAAGCGTAAAGGGCAAGGAAGGTATGTAAAGTCTCCCCTTTCATTCTTTGGCATGTTCTAAACGTATTAGGCTTGGACGCGAGCCTTAGATATGACTCTGTCACTCGAAACCCGAGATTGAAATTGGCCCCATTTCCTTCAGCGCAATTGAAATAGGTTCTTCATAAATTGTCATCAAAGTGGCTTACGTGTGTGTAAACTTCACAAATGGACTCGGATTGTCCCAAACTCTCATGAATGATTCCATAAGGTTTATGATCCATAATTTGAGTTCACCACCTCGATTTTCCCGAGGTGGGCCCACTGACCCGAGACCTCTTACTATGGTTTTAATTGACTTATTTCTATGCAATACTTAAAGGAATCTTGTGATCATTGTACCGTTGTCAAATGATAGATACGACGAATCTATGATATATTTTGATAAGTGTTATGATCCCAGAAACATGATTCGATATAAGTGATCGTGCCATCCCCAAAAAGGGCCTACATATACATTATGATCGTCGTCCGATTTCTTTGTAGCGATATGTCATTTGAAGTGTTCCATTTGTTAAAGAACGATCATTCTGAATATTCCGTAAGCCCTGTGATATATTTGCTTGTCATTTAACAAATCTCAAAATTCGTTTTGACATAATCCGTTACGACATCCGAAAGGTACGAATTATGACTTATTATTGATTTGTCTATTAAGTCTGGACTTATATGCATATGTTTCTGTATTACTCTGTTCGTGCAAGTTATGATATGTCTTTTCACCGAGCCCGGGCCGGGACATGTTCTCGCGCGCACTTCTTCAGATTATTCACCGAGTCCCTCGTACTTTGCGGGCGGGACACGTTGTTTGTATGATTATGATATGATGATACGGATGGTGGCCAGGACGGCACATGATTATCATTCACCGAGACCCGCAAGTAGAGGGCGGGACACGTTATGTATACATGATACGTGTTTCGACATGCATGATTCCATATTACCGAGTCCCTTAATAAAGGGCGGACACTTTTATATCATCGTACATATGATATATGATTTTGCTATGCATGATTTCACCTACCGAGTCCCTTATCAGAGGGCCGGGACACGACATATGTTCATATGATGTTACATGATCTGATGTGCATTACTTATCCTTTGGCACTATGTTTTCTGAGGTCTCGGACAAGGTACTACTTTTTGTACTTCGAATCCTGGCTATAGCTTTGTCTCTTATATGTCTGTACTCTTATTCTTGACTACGGTTATACTTGTTACTTTTCCGCTTTGCATACTCGGTACACTTCCGTACTGACCCCCTGTTCTTCGGGGGCTGCGCTACATGCCCGCAGGTACAGACGCACCGCGTGACACGCCACCAGCGTAGGATATCCGTTCTGCTGTTGGAGAGCGCTCCTTTTGATCCGGAGCTGATATTTTTGGTATACATCTTTTGTTGTTTCGTCTGCTTTGTACATATGGTCAATTGGGTACGGCGGGGCCCTGTCCCGTCTTCTGATTCTGTTCTGTATGTTAGAGGCCTGTAGACATGTATGTGGGTTATAGCTATGTCGTACAAGTGTATGTATATGTGATATGTTAGGAGGTTCCCCCGCCACGGCGGCCTTGCCCGGCTCGCCTATATATGTGTGGATATGTTGGCTGAGGGCCTTTGTTGGTAATTTTGCGTGTGTTAATTTTGGTTAGTAAGAAAAACAGAGGAAACTCTGCCCAATTTTTTCTAGATACTTGAGTTACTACTTTTGGGCTTTTGGTACGTACGGGTGCCCAGGTCGGGCGCTAACAGTTTGAATAAGAAAGAAAAATTATAGTGCTAATAAGAATTTAAAATATTATACATTTGAAGGCATCAGGAATAATCGAATTACTCCTCTACTTGATTGCTAAGGTCTAATACATTCTAACGCAAAAATATATATGTTGAGTACAACCACTTGAAAGTGTTGCCGACATTTCTGCCTTTTGTTCTTACTATTATAGAGATGAGAACATTCACCAAGTACGAAAGTAGAGGTTATCTAGGATAAAGCAGTACAATCTGGCTCATCTTTAAAACCTAGTGTCACAGTTCAGATATTTCCTGCTAGCTTCCTTCTTCGACTGTAATTGTCACCTGATTGTTGGAGACGATGTATTGCTTACTGGAGGAAGAAGATGATTTGCTAGAAGTATGCTTCCTTATTACAAAAGCTGGTCTATTAGGTTGCGGAAGACTACTACCTTCCCCTCCAAGCATTAAAATGACATCCGGCATGTTAGGACGATCATTTGGATCTTCTTGTACACACAAGAGCGCAATATTTATGCACTTTATTGCTTCACTTCTGTTACATGATTCAAGTAATGACTTCTCTATTAATTGTATCTCAGCTTCT
Source organism: Lycium ferocissimum (assembly GCF_029784015.1). Taxonomy (NCBI): domain Eukaryota; kingdom Viridiplantae; phylum Streptophyta; class Magnoliopsida; order Solanales; family Solanaceae; genus Lycium; species Lycium ferocissimum. The sequence continues at coordinate 215,427 of NW_026725993.1, forward strand.
TCGGTCCACAATTTCCATGCTTGTGATAATTTTTCTATCAGATAATCAAAGCTAATAAGAAGATATAATATTAAGTCATGGAAAATTTCTCACTTACATAGCCCAACAAGTTTAAGGCTTCTTCTGATTGATAAAATCCCGTATTCCTTCTTCCACTAATTATCTCAAGTACGACTACTCCGAAACTGAATACATCTGACTTGATGGAAAACAATCCGTTCAGTGCATATTCAGGAGACATATAACCACTAGATTTCACCACGCGAACAAACATTAAGTGTAAGATTTATCAGGACACTTAAACCTGCATTACTAGCACAAATAAAGTGTAAGAAATTACCGACAGGAAAGGATATTATGCTTACTAGGTTCCCACCATTTTATTTGTATTTGCTGCTGTTCCTTTTCCTTCGACAATCCTTGCCAAGCCAAAATCTGAAATTTTCGGATTCATCTCCTCATCTAATAAAATGTTACTTGTTTTTAAATCTCTATGAATGATCCTTAGTCGTGAATCGTGATGAAGATAAGCAAGACCCCACGCAATGCCCAATATGATGTCATAATGTTTCTTCCAGTCTAGTGATTGACAAAGTGTCCCGTCTTGCATCATCACCACGACAAAGTTTGGTGATGTCAATAAAATTAGACCATTATAAGAAACATATGACTTTGATAATAAATAACTTATTAATTCTAACTTACCAAATATGAATATATCTAAACTTTTATTCGGCATATATTCATAAAGTAATATCTGTTCCGTTGCATTGATGCAAAAACCCAATAGCTTCACCAGATTTCGATGTTGAATCTTTGCAATTAGAGTCACTTCATTCTTAAATTCATCTATGCCTTGTCCTGAATGACTTGATAACCTTTTGACTGCAATTTCTCTTTCACCTGGAAAGATACCCTGCCAAAGGATTTTCATCTCAATACTATAGTTCAATGCAGTCTAAGAGATGTAAGAACTAAATTTCAACCTTGTACACAGGACCAAATCCTCCTTGTCCGAGCTTATTTGCATTTGAGAAGCTGTCTGTAGCTGCCAAAATGGTCTCCAAGTGAAAGTATGGGACATCAACAACTTCATCATTATTTTCATTCATCAATACTTTTGCTTCTCCTTCAACATTGTGCCAGTGAGATGTGTGTGCCCCCTGAGTACCTTTTCTTGTATCTGAAATAGAAAGGGTGGAAAAAAAGGAGGAGGAAAAATGACCTTTTGAATTAAGTACAAAATGGTGTAAAAGAAAATAACTTCCAGAGTTAGATCTATCCAGCATATACCTGCTCTTTTTGCCGTTCTTCTTCTATAGTAAATGTAGCTAAAGCTGCCTATGAGTAGAAACATCAAAGCTGTTATGGATGAAAGGATTGTTTTTAGCTTCATCGAATTCTTAGCTTTAGTTTGAGCTGAAAGTAAAAAGCCAAAAGCATGTCAGATATATTTAACATGTATCTTGAAAGATTTTGACGCAAATATATTTGGTGGACCTCAGAACCTATTGTTAATACTTTTAAGAATATTTCAAGCTTAAACTTTACTTTGCTCGACTAATTCCTCAACACAGGAAAAGGAAATGGAGAATCATTGTTGTTAAGTGCGAAGTTTAATGAGGAATTCTGTCCATAACATAGTACCATTATGAAATAAAGAATCAAGCTAAGTTATACTATGCTATTCTAACCTTCAGTTGAGCCACGTTTGACAAAGATGGTCCTTCCTGTTTCAGTTTTGCTGAGTTGTTGCAGATTGAACAGTTCCCCAGTCCAAATTGAACAGGTACCAGAACCATCATAGGTATAAGCATTGCAAAAGCAATTGTTGAAACATGCATATCTGCACTGTGAGGCTTCCCCAACTGTGAAATTAGTATCTTGAGAAGCAGGTAATTTCATAATTGAATTCATCCAAAAACTATTCTTGTCTTCAGTAATTGCATTACACTGCACCTTTTGGTCTCTAACACAGCCACTGGAATAATCATTAGAATTCCATTCTCTATCTGATCTTGTCTTGAAACCGCTCAAACAATTGCAGGATGCATTAGCATTATCACAAACTCCAAATGCCCCACATTTAGCATAAATCTCACAAGGTTCTCTTGGTTGAGCCCAGAATAGATTCCAATCAATGCTACCATCCAACCATGTTTGTTGCATAATTTGTCCTGAGAGATCCATGATCAATCTTGATGTGATTGTACTACTATTGTAAAGGGAATATGTAAAATATGACTCATTCTCATTGTCGGTACAGCTGTAATTAAATATGTAGTTTAACCTCATCTCAGGCACTGAGCTGAATCTTTGGCCATTCCATGAACCACTTGCCCAATACTCTGTAGTCCTATTCCATTTTATAACAAATTGAGCATGCTTTGGGTCCATTTCCAGAGAATATAAACCTGGTGCCGGATCGTTCAAATTCTTCCATGAAATCAGAACCTGTTTTCTTTTTGTAAGTTTGCCATAACCAAGCTTAGCACCAGGCAAAAATGTGTCCATTGGGTAATCAAAACTTTGCCAAAGTATTAAGGGTGTTGATGAATTTGATATATCACTAAAAATCAAATTGCCATCGTCATGAAGAACTGCAGTTACTGAAGTATTTCGATTGATGTTGCCAGCAAGTGCTGACCAAATTGAGTTTTGAAGTTTATCGAGAAGCACCAGGTTGCCTTGAATAATTATCAAGTTAGCATCAGCATCGTCAAGTGGTTTATCCCTATTCGCTATCCAAACTACTGTTTGCGGGTATAGTTTCTTGTACCATATGCCTATGTAATATTTAAAAAAGGTACCTGGTCTGAAGAAACCAAGTTCAAAGTTCCCACCCGAAGAGATAATTGTTTGGCCTGATGAAACAGATTCATTGGCAGAAATGGTGTCCCCTCCGAGGGAAAGATTGGTGTTAAGACTAAAACATAAAAATTGCACAAGTATCAGAATTGAATAGCTGCGCTTCATTTCCATAGTTACACAATTTGTTTGTATAATTAATTGGTTGTGTTTAAAGAAAAGATTACTAGAGTACTTAGTAGACCTCTTGATGTAACTAGTCTTTTGTTCTTGCAGTCAATGAACCTTGTATTATATAGTACTTTGTTTCCTTAGTCATCCAGTTCTAAAAATCAACCTCGTATTATGAATAAACTATTAAATCAATATTTTATACAAGCTTGAGGGACTCGTCACCCATTATAAAAGCTGTTGTTCAAAATGGTTCTTATAAAAAAATAATCCCCCGTACCCACCCACCCCCCGTCCCCCCAAACCAATGTTAGCTGGACGTTTGTGAGAGAGATTCATTGTTTATTCTTAAAGAAAACAAATTTTGAAGACCAATTCTAAATTCCAAACTGTTTGACTTTAAATGTGGCCTTGTTTTAGCTGAAGTATACTAGTTAAAGATAAGAATGATGCCTATTGGTCAATATATGATGAGGGATGCAAAGGGACAGGGTGGGTTAGAACTTATGCGGGTGCCATGCGGGGTGGGTTAAAACATTTTTTTTTTTTTTTAGAAAAGAATCAGAGCAGGGCCAGGGGCGGAGCTAGGTAGAGGCAAGGGGGTTCAGCGAAAAATTACACGGTATATACAAGGTTAAAATTATTTTGTTGTATATATAATAGATCTTTAATTCCTCGATTTGCCGTTGTTTTCTTTTATATATTTTGAATAAAAAGCGGATCTCCACTTGAGGATTAAGCAGGGAGGGCTGCGGGTTAGAGGAATCCAATTCAAATTTAGATTAATTTATTTCAAAACTAAACTTAGAACCAAATTTTTTTCATTTCTGTTGTTAAATTCTTATTGTTTGTTAAAATGCATTTTTTTTTTTTATATAAATAGCCAATTGTGTTAACCAAATGAAAGAATTACAGCAAAAAGAAAAGCTGAAACTACAGGCCAGCTTCAACTTACACCTCCACACCTAAAAACTCATTACAAACATTACAGAAGCTAAATAGACTAAAGGGGAGCCCAGTGCACTAAACTCCCACAATGCGGGGTTAGGAGCTTTGACTACGCGGGTACTATGTCTTTCTGCCCTTCAATGCAATGTTAGGCTTGACATCTCCTCGTAAGTGGTTAGCAGACCTCTTGAATAATGGTCTTAATCACGTCCTCTTCCCTTCTGAATTTGCCCTGTAATACTCGCATGTTACGTTCAACCAATATGTGATACTACAGACAGCAGCCATACGAAAAGTGTCATCAAACATAGACTTCCCCTTATGACCAGTTTATCATGCCAATCGAGAGGTGTTCTGTTAATGCCTAGCCATGCAAGCACCTTACCCAAAATCTGGTCAGAGTAGGAGCATACAAAGAATAAATGAGAAATGCTTTATTGGCAGTCAGAATACAGACAATAGTGCGTCGTAACTGACATCCCCCACTGGGACAGTTTGTCTTTGGTGTACAATTTCTTCACAGCAGCCATTCGCATTATGACGATCCATTTAGGAGCTCCAGAGTTATTACACACCAATCTTCTCCACGACACTTTAGGAAATGTACCTCTTAGGCTATTGTAGACCTTCTTGACGGAAAACTTTTTGATAGCCATTAGAAGCATCCGAGATGCTTGCTTAGGAAGGATATCCTCGATGGCCCTCCCTTAACTATGCATCCTCCTTACCCAAAGTTTGTCCTCCTTTAGGCAGAAATTCCATAGCATTGTAGTGATGGCTGCCTTGTTCCAGATCATAATATCCATAAAATTCAGCCTTCAATCTACATAACTTCTCGCAGGCAAAATAAGTGCTGTCCTTGTAGCTTCCACATTCTCCGGTCTAAAGAAATCTCCTAAACATAGCCTCCATTAGTTTAATCACCTATTTTGGTAGCACAAAAACTTGAGACCAAAAGGTTTGAATTGAGAATAGTACTGATTTAATAAGTTGCACTCTCCCAACATAGGAGAGGAACTTGGAAGTCCAAGAGGCTATTCTACCCATGATTTTCTCAAGCAACGGTTTGCACTGGACAATAGATATTCTCTTGGAGCTAAGCGGTACCCAAAAGGCAAGGCCCCTTTACCATATCCTAGTACAACTAATATCTGTTGTGCCTCAGTACTCACGCCCCCGAAATACACAGAGCTCTTGGTGAGGTTGGCTATCAAACCAGAAACACTCGAGAATTATGTGCTTAGTGGTCTAGAAAGAACACATGCACAAGAGCTACAATATACAAAACTACTGGAATATAGGACTAAGAGGAGCATCGTCCAAGCAAGGTGATGCCCATGAGAACCCAACTTTTAATATTGATACATCCTCATTGCCTAATAATTTATCTACTATGAACTGACTAACCATGCAAATTTTATCTGAGATTACCTATGAACAAGCTTTAGAACTCGTTCATGGAGCAGTTGAGAAGAGAGGAATTGAGTAGGAGAAAAATGAAATGATTTTCTATTGCATTGATCAACTAGTCTGTTACAAGATATTTGCAGATTGATTGACAGTTGGATCAAGCTATCAATCTGTTGCACGTGCCACTTCACTCTAATCATGCTCTTAATAACTAATTCCTCTGCTGACGATATACACTAATTGATGCAGGCTGTGCATCCTCCAAACACAATATATGAGGGACCTGGTTAAGTATCAGTTTTCTTATGTAATACAGTAGTACAGAAGGAAAGATATTGCCGTGGAAAACTCCTTGGTCAAAGGATTAAAAACTACGATCTACCTCAGTAGGATTTCAAATCCACTACACCTGGCAACTTTAGGTTACAACTCTATTGTAAGCTAGGAATTAACTCTCATAATCCCTCACCCTTACAATAACGCTTTTCCAACCTAGGAACTAACCCCCATAGGTCCTCCACACTTGCAATACTCCGATTGCAAGCATGGCCACTTGGCTAACTCTAGCCAAGGACCACTAATACACCTAGACTAACTCTAGCCTAGTGTACCACTCAAAAGCTATGAAAACACACTTCCAATAAGTATACTTTGAGATTTTTCAGAAACACCTACAATCAGCTTCTTAACACAGAAGAGTAGGTATACAATTTATGCATAAATGAACAAAGACTGACAACAGTATGAAGAACTTAGAATAAAACTTGTGTCTAGATCCGGTTCTTTAACTTGTAGGTGACTTTGTTCTGAGAGATCTTGAGAGCTTGTGTCGGTAGCTTTGCATGACTTATATTAGGTTTTGAAGTCTACTCAATATGTTTCCATCGTGTTGTATATATAGTGGGAGCATGTGGGATGGATAGAGACAACTCATTCGTTTTGACCTAAAGCATGGGCCAATTCACAGTTGTACTTGTGTGCATCAAGTGGACCGGCTTTACAGCTGTTCTCTACTGACGATGCAAGGTGCACAAAAAGCAGATTACAGATTAGGTGTCACGACCCAACCGGAGGGCCATGACGGGCACCCGGTGCTAACCCACCCGGGCACCTCTTATCGTACATTCACATATAGGTGGACCACATGGCCTACGTATAATTTCTATACATCAATATTGCTAAACTCATTGGGCAACAACACATTCATATCATAATCAACAACTATGCTCATATCCATATACATAAGCCGACGAGGCTATCAAAATAATATACAAAATATGAGCCGACAAGGCTGCTAGACATCTATCCATACACAACTGTCTAGGAGCCTCTAAGAAGAGTATGTATCATCATATAGGCGGGACAGGATCCCGCCATGCCCATATGTATGTACACAAAAGAATAATACCCAAAAGCTGTAGCTCCGGATGAAATGGAGCTCCTCTATGCCGTCCCTGAATAAGAAATCTATGGATCAAAACATCCGTCCACTGGGGCATGACGCAGAGTCCACAAACCAAAGGACGTCAGTACAAATAATGTACTGAGTATGTAAAGCATAGTGTTGACACCCAATTTTGTCCCTCCGTTATTCCAATTTATTTCCTTGGGCTTTTAAATTTATTAACGAGCTAAATACTTTGTTCTCACTACTATTTTTATTACTATTAACCTCGTTACTTTCATTACTTTATCACAAATTTTAAATAGTTCGTCATCGTTTCATTTTTTGGGATTTGTACTCGTTAAATTAATCTTACTTTAGTAAATCCTTTAATTTTTACATACTAATTACTATTTACCTTCACATAATATATATTGGACTAGTTATTAAGTTAGAAGGCCAAGAGAAATAATAAGAAAATTGGATCCTCTAAACAAGTTGGTCATTATATTGACAATTTGGCAAAAGCTGATGAAATTTGGCCCGATTTTCGGCCAAGAATAGTAGCCCAAACGAGTTATTAACACAAAACCTTTCCCCGATCCAGCCCACTTCTTCTACCTGGGCTTGCCCACGTCGTCATTTCCTATACCTAGTCCCATTTTCTCCTCCTCGGCCGCATCATCTTCTCTCTCTTTCATTCTATCTTCAGAAAAACAACAAACCTTCACGCCAAATAATGGCGAGACTTGAACCATCACTTTCGTGCAATATCTTTTTCTCTCTCATCTCAACGATCCGGTCAACACAAATGGCCAAAAACTTTTGAAGTTTCTGAAAAAGATCAACTTTAAATTTGATTTCAAACTGAAAGCTACTTCACTTCAAATCCAACAAAAACAGCGAAAAACCCTAGTCATTTTTGTTACCTATATAAATGCCTTAAACTCTCAGCCAAAAAGGGGGGGAATCCCTACTCTCTATTTTTTTATTATCGGGTTCGATTCATAAAAAAAAAAGAGATCAACAAAAGATCCTTAGCATTTTTTAACTAGGCATTCTAAACTTTAAGATTGCAAAAAATCATCTCGTTCTGTTTCGATGAATTTTAGCCGTGACCAAGAATTCGGTTTACGCAACTCTAGTTTCGAAATCGTTCGTGTATTCGAGAATAGATTCGCGACCATTGCACTTCGTTCATCGCACCTATAACAGAAATCCTTATCCCTATTTCTATTTTGTTGTTCGTCATTTTAAGACAAGTTCCCATGTAGTACAAAACATATTGTTTGCAGTCTTTGTTGCTTTCTGTTGATTAATATAATTCTGTGAACATGAATGTACATGTTAAGTACAAGGCACATTTGTTGAAGTTTATTTCATTTTTCGAATTTGAAGTGTTTGGCCGAAGATTGAATTTAAAGTTTAGCTTTATCTCTTGAATTCTATCCGAAACGATAGTTGAAGAGCATGAGTAGTTCCTTGGTTTAAATTAGTTTGTTGGTTGGTTTATCTTATATTAGTATGCACAAATACAGGATGAATAGTTTGCCTTTCATGTTTTTCTATATTGATTTTGTTTCTCGGATCTTTAGTTTTTTGAAGTAATACATAGGCATATTGATGACTTGCACTTACTCGAAATCTGTTGTATCTTGTTTCTGTTGAGTAGGCTGTTGCTTTCATTACTTTGCTTGATTTCCACTGCATTTTTTCGCTTTTCTCTCAGATTCACGGCTTAGTTTTAAGCAGTTTAACTAGCTCATCTCTGTTTGGATTCTGCATTGGTCTTCATGCTAATTTATGTGATTAGTGAATCTCAATGCTTATCTGCTGGGCTGCTTGAATTAGAATAGATCAGAGTATTGAAATAGCTTATCAGGAAAACAAAACTGTCGTTTGTGCACTGATTCGATATAGCTGTTGGTATGACATGGTTCCAGTTTTGAGCAGCTCGTTAAATGATTGATATAAGTCTGAATACTGAAAGCGTCATTGTAGTTTAAGTGTCGATGAGAAATAGTTATTTGCACCATGGTCCTCCTCATTCCCTTTCCTCTTAAGGTGTTTATGTTATCTATACTTGATACATAAGAATGAATCTGAACTTTGACATAATATTCTCCTGTATTCCAGTTTACTTTGATCACTTACAAGACTATACTAATGTATAAGTGTTGAACATGTGTACGACATTCTTCTGTTTTGAAAGGGGATTTTCCCTGTGCAAATCTGTCTTCTTCTAAACCTCTGAACTAAACATAGGCTAAACTAAAGGTGTTGCAAATAGTGGAGCTGTCTTCTTGGTTCCGTATTTTTAATGACTAACTCTTCCTGTTAGTTCGCAAGTGTATAATGTCAACACAGTGTAGGTACTCAATTCGAGTTTCCTCCTATCGCTTAACCAATGACTCTAAAGGGATAAAGAATGAAGGTAGCCATACATTGTATGATGTTTGTGTGATTTGGAAATAATTCATTTAGTTGTGCTTTAAAATCATTCGCTAGATGTCAGTTTGAGTCAAATGGGATATCTACGTCATGTTATAATCGACTTTACTCTCTATTTGTTTGCATTGATAAGATAGATACCTGGTAATTAATCTTTTCTTACATTTTGGATTGCGAAGTTGAATGCATATTTTCAAAAAAAGAATCTCCTGCTACTTGGTCTAGTTTAAAGGATGAAATATAAGAGTATATTTTAGTCATTTGTACTCTACTCAGAAATTTAGGCATCATTTCTTTATAGATTGTTGCGAAATTTATGTGAATGTAATCTCTGCTTTTCTTATTCGAGGTTAAAGGCACAATTCCTTATGGTTAACTTTTATTCTCTTTGTTTTGTTGCATGTACAATCGGAGCTGGAGAGTTTCACTTTGAAACTCAACAACACTGCTTACGGGCTTCGCACCCCCTCCATTGTCTACTCTCTTATTTTGATTGAGCGAAATAGCGGAACATCGCCACCTCTCCGTGAACACCGAAATAATTCTAGTTATTTCGTGTTACTAGTTTGGTTTATGTGATGGTGTGATTAAGTTGTTTTATGTGACTAACCTTGGCTGCTATTAGATAATTCGCTATTAAGACTTTAGTTACTTTATAAGTTTCATTTGACATTTTACTCTAGCTAATACACAATAGACTAGTTATTTAAAGTTGGGCTTTCCTTAAGTGTCTTCACCAAAGAATATATTTTATCAAAAACTTTCCATTTTCCAAATAGGCCGGCTTTTCCTTCGAATATAAATAGGGCCGCCCCATTTCTTACAACGTTTCATAATCATAACGAGTTCTTATAGTTTCCATAAAGATTATAGACTACCCCTAGTATAATTTGCAAATGCGAAAATTGACTTTACAAGATGTGCTTTCTAAAGAGATTTGATACAAACTTTTCTTTTAATTTAACTACCCCCTTCTTAAACATCTATCTATAACTTTAGCAATGCTTATAAAGATATTTTCTTAAATATTATAAAAATATTAAATCTACATTCTTAGCCTAATTAAATTTTAGTCCGGTCGGTTAACCATTTTTTATGGAATTTAGAGGATGCCTAATACCTTCCCTCTAGATTAGTTGAACCCGTACCTAGAATCTTTCGGTTTCGTAGACTTTAAAATAAAATCAACTTTAGATAAATACTTTAAATAACTTTAGGTGTTCTAATTCACCATAAATAATTAGGTGGCGACTCCCAACTTTAAATAACCCCAGAATTACCGGAATGTTATAAACTATTTTGACTTCGGTTAAAATAGGGTATGACACATAGTCAACATCATAATAGGAGCAACAGAAATATCATAAGAAGTGGCATAAAATATAATATAAGATTGGAAAAAAGGAATAGAGCCATTTTTCATTCTCATCATATTTTTAAATTAC